>NW_015440990.1:19867-138110 GCF_000150705.2 Paracoccidioides lutzii
AGCCAGTTTCTTTTAGCAGACCCATTGTATAATCGATCTGCTCAAATCCTTCAAGCACACGGAGGAAATCCTGAGCTTTGCAGCTTCCAGCATGAACACGAGAAAATAAGTCTCTCAAGGTCAGGCATTTTTGTTAGCTGAGAAGAAAATTGGTTACGGATGGCGTTGTCTGCGTTTAAAGCATCAACAGCATCGAGGCGTGCATTTATTTTCTTAGCATCCACTAAGGGGTGACAGACCCATTGCTTAAACATCCTTTTGCCGAATGGTGTTACGCATCGGTTGAGCAGTTGGAAGAGGGTGCCCTCCTGGCCCCCATCGAACGAGTTGGCGAACACCTCAAGGTTGATAAGGGTTTGGCCATCAAGCACGAGACTGGTGGCCTTTCTGATCGGATCGTACCACGTGAAGTTTCCAATTGTGATCAAATCTCGTTCAATTTTGAGCATCCTCAAGTACTGTACTAGCGCTCCAAATGCTGACATGGCAAATTCCTTGTCCCTTGCTTCTCGTAGGACTTGTGGCCAGGCCAAGAGGTTATCCCCATCTAGTGAGACAAAATAATTACTGGCATCGAGCTCCCGCACAGTAATATCTGCTTCCCAGAACTCTTTTCCAGGTTTCAAATAGTTCCAGAGGGTGGTGGGGATAGTGTTATTTTTCAGAATCCGCAAAGCTTTGGTGGACATGACAGACTTCTCGAGAAGTAACTCCTGTGGGCGCGTTTGGGCAACGAAGGTCTCAAATTTGGTCATATCGACATCATCGATAAATTCTGCCAAATAGAACTGGCCTGTCGCAGTGTCGACGAAAGCGAGTCCAAATACTGGTAGGTCATTGACTAGTGCCTCCTTAATGGCCACACAATACGTTGACATGTCATCTTGAAGCATTCCGCCATCCACAAGAGTGCCAGAAGTAAGGACACAGGCCAATTCACGCCTGATGATTTTTTCTTGTTTCCCGACGCTGCCACCCGTCTTACCCTGTTTCTCTCGCATTTCCTTACCGAGAGCAGATTCGCTTTGATCCACCCTCGCGATCTTGAAACCTTTAGCCACAAACTGATTCGCCCAATGGTCTAAGCTCATTTCCGGGACGCCAACCATGCGCATGTTCACACGATCTGTAAGTTTGAGGTCGAAGAGTTGATGGCCGATAGTAGCGTCATTTTCGTAGAGTTCATAAAATTTGCCCTTCTTGAAAAAGACGACCGTATCCCAAAATTTCTGTTTAATTTCCCAGTATTGTTTCTCAAACGGTGAGAATTTAGTCCATGCTAGAGGAGGAATATAAATGGTCCGCGGATCGTAGTCAGGGTGTCCAGGTGGGTTTCGGTCAATATCCGTAATATTAGCAAGCCACGGGTAACGGTGCTCCGGTTCACTCATATGGGCCTTCGCTTTTTTATTCTCCCTTTGTACTGTGGTTTGGTGAGAGCAGGTCGCTGCTTTGGTGGTTCTGTATCATTAGGATCATAAGTCCATTTCAGAGCAGAGCTAGTAGATGCATCTGGAAGCTCAAGATCACTTCCCTCATTTTGAACGGGAGGTGATTTCGAAGGCGATACTTTGATAGAAGCACTGGAGGGCCGCTTGCGCTTTTTGGATGGCTTCACCTCATCCTCAGAATCATCTGGGACAATAAAGTCATCTAGGTCTACATGGACACAGTATTAGTAGTGAAAAATCTTTCCAAGAAAACCAAATTATGTATGCTAACCGTCATCGGAAAACCCATCGTTATCATTGAATTCATCCTCATCAGCCGAACAAGCAACGGTTTTCCTCCTTTTCGCGGTCCCCCCTGCGCCGAATTTTCTACTCGCTGGGATGACATCCTCGTCATCTGACTCTAGATAGCTTTTGACAGATTTTTTCGCCTAGAATTCAACAACAACGTGAGCAAGCATTCCACCAGACCTAAGACATTGTTCCCATATAATAGAACTGAACTGGTGAAACACGTAGTCTTCTTACCCGTCGTGCTGGTGTGACCGAGCTTCGATCAGGCACTCCATTCTCAATCAGTACGCCATCGACTTCGTTTGTGGTTGCAGTGGAGGACGGGAAACAGCCGCTATCAACCGAACTCGCATCAATTTCCTTAGCCTCCTCACCCTCTACCACCGCTGCAGAATCATCCATCTTGGAATCATCCTCATCATACCCCACATCATCACTACTTGGAACAGGGGTATGATTCTGTCCACCGCCAGCAACATTTTTATCCTCTCCGATCTTCAGGGATTTCGAAATGGCAGTCCCGAAATTCGATCTCGAATTGATGTGATTTTTTTGCCCTGAAGCTGCTCTCTGGGAAGGGGAAGACACAAGATCCTGGGTAGTATTGTTACGGTAAGCAGGAGACGCGGCCACCGTTACAGGTGAGGATTTCTGGAAGAAACCCAAGATGGACTTTTGGCTCTTCATATTTTGGGTGCTTGAGGTCGACTTATTTAGAACACGCGCATTTGGTGTCTTCTGCGAGTTGGTATGTTCCACCATATCTCCTACGAGAGGAGAGGATAAAATGACTGCTCTGAGAGTGCTTGAAAGACGGGACAGGTTCTAGTTATGAATCAATTGCAAGGCGGTACATGATTTTGTATACTCATACGGTAAAATATCTAGTATCGGCGTCAATAATAGGAAATAGAGAAAAAGGGGCGAACTTTTGAAGGGGAGTTGAAGAATACGGAGTAATTCCTCCCGAGATGGATGTCAGAAAGGGAGACGTGACAAAAGTTACCATTAGCGTGTTCGACGCGTTAATGGGGCATGTCACGTGATACTGAAGGCAACTGCGGATGATTCCATTCATCCATTGGATAAGCCGGGGGAAGATAAATAAATACCTCTATACAGTGTGCAAGTACGAACACTTAGGCTTGAGGGTCTATCTGGTAGCGTCCTAGCGCTTTATCCTGCGCATTTTGAATGAGATGTCAGCGCTGAGATCATTAATGTGAGTAGCCCGATTTTTCCTTGGTTTCATGTGCTGATGTTAGTTATAGTATAACCGAGTGCGATCTTTGCAAACTCGGATACCACGACTTGTTGACCCGGTTCCTGCAGAATGCGCGCTGATTGACACACATAATCGTTGGGCTTTGCCATCCACTGAAGGCGTACGGCCATTCTGCGTTCCGCGTCATCAAACTCTGGGACCTTGGGAACTGGGAGAATGGTGACATACCAGCCATGCAATCACTAGAAAAACTTCAGCTCTGTGGGGGAGAACACGATGATGCGACGGTAGACGGCTTCAGTATAACCATGGCCAAGTTCCCGCGTCTGTGGTCCCTCAAACTATGGAATTTGGTAGGTGCAAATGCTGAAAAGTTTTTCCCTGGGCCAATACAGAGCTTGCGCAAGGTGAAGGTTGAATTTTGTTTTATTTCCACGGTCAGATTTCTTAACCTGTCAGCCGTTGCGGCTGAAAGCCTATACCTCTGCATTCGACAATCAGACGGTGTCACAGGACCGTATGAAATTAGTACAACGAAGATTATGAATCTGACCATAGGCGGACGCTTACCACCAGGTTTCCGATTGAAAGGTTTGCCGCAGAACTGCACACTCTGCGCTGATGCCTTCCTGCTCCAAGGTGCAAAAATATTGATGGCAGAGGCCGTATAACGTCCTATAAGTTCCAGAACGTGATGTTGACGCACTCATTGTGGAATGCCCTCCACTCCCGCACCTCTCTCCGGGTAATTCATATTTATGTCGCTCGTCACAATCCCGAATTCCCCCCCTCCTTCCTCCCCGGGCGATCCTTTGGTGGAGGTGAGTAATCTCTGTTATCCAAATGAGAACCAACTGCAGCCTGCAGAACTCTTTCGGGAGGTGGTCCACTGGATCAATGATCTCACCATCCACGAAGAACAGATCCTCAAGAACGTGTGGGATAAAGGAATTCGGGTAGTGAATAGACGTTTCCAGGCGTTTTCTAATGTGAATTTGTCCATCAACTGGAGCTGAAATTGAACAATCTGAATTGTGGCATAGCCATGATGGTTGGCCTGGCTTGCAGAGAGCCTTGCTGTCTTTGTTATATTACACAGTTGTCACATTTCTGAAGTCGTGAAGGAATATGTCATACGCACGCAACTCCCTGGTCGACCCTGTCTCTGTTCTTATGCAAAACGGCATTGACGAGAGAGTTGTAGAATTTCTTGACAACAGTTGATTCGTAACTTGATACTGATAAATGCTACAGTGTCTATCCACCACAACCCGAATGACTCCACGTGACAGAAAAAATATATCCACAGAACGTTCTTGCGGAATCATTCAAGTTAGGGGTATTTTCCAGAAAAGAGGAATCCTATCTACTTCACATATCTCTTTGCTCGGATCCGCTTCCTGCGCTTTAGTCTAGGCAAAGGTCCACTCACAGCAAATCACCTTTCTCCTAGCACTGTAGGCTGTTTTCCGGGGCTACTGCCTCATTGTCTAGCTCTACCAGGCAGGGGAAAGCAACAATGACACAGAAGAAGAATCGAAACTCAGAAGGCTTGTTAAGCTCGCCCTTGAAGTAGCCCTCCGGACTGCGCCAGGTATCATTGCCGGCTAACATCCCTTTAATGCACCTCCCTTTAGGGAGATAAGCTTCGTTTTCAAGATCGATTGTCCGAGCCTCCTCAACAATCATTTCCGGGCCAGTACCGCGGTAGTTGATCATGATATTGTCAGGTTTGATATCTGGAAGCAATTAGGTTTAGGTTATGGAACTGAAGAGTGCGTCCTTCACCTAAATGAACAATGTCATGGCTGTGCAGCTCAGCAATCCCGCGCAGACTACCTTTTAGGATCTGCTTCCTCGCTTGCATTGATATTTGCTTTCTATCAAGGCTCAGAAAGTCATCTTTCATGTACTTGTACACAAGTATCCACTGATTTGGAATGATGTCATGTGGTAAGCGTAGAAATGAGCTTTTTAAAGCCGCGGTCGTATGTCCTCATTGAAGCTTCAGAAAATTGCCTTGGGAATGTCCTTCAAGATGAATTTGCCTTGTCCGGATCTGGAGCACTGTAAGCTCATCGACCTGTGGTACATGATGGAGCGGGTATTCTCGCACGTTGCTAACCAAACGCGACCAACATGTGGTCTCTCCTGAATCAGTTTCTTGAAGACATAGCGACGTCCAGCCGTACCGATCAATTCATTAGGTGGAGGTACCATATTCTCCCCAAAATTTTGAGATTTGTTGACAAGTGATGTAGGGCAAATAGTTCAGCAACGCAGGTGTTGTTGATACCCAGGGATCGTAGCGAGACGCTGGCTATTTTTGGCCCGGATTTAACCATGCGCTAGTCGACTTAGGTATGCAAGACGGATGGATGGGATGGATCAAAATTCATTGATCATAGCTAAAATTGGTTGGATATAGACAACGCTAACCTATGTGCAAGTGCGAATTCAACCTCACAGCCATGAATTTCATAACTCGAGGTCTGTGTATAGTGTCTGACTGTATTCTAGCTAAGCACCGCCAGGCCATCCACTTCGTGTCACCATCATCACACTTTCTTGCCGTCCTGCTTTTTGTCCTTCCCTGCCCCACGAATAATCTAAGTTTCCCAGCACTGTCGTTGCCTTTCACTTATAGTAGTGCTTTGATGCAACGATCTTTTCATCCTTGTCGAGCTCGAAAGCGGTGAAATACCTTGCAGCATCGCTTTGGCTCGGATGCTCCGCCTCCCTGGAAAAGGTGAGAGAGAAAAGAGATCAACGGCAATTGTGCACATGACTCACTTCATTGCCACTCTGACGGTTTCAAGCTTTAGAGTGTCTTTGTACTGTTCAGCAACTGTAGTGAACTCGTCTTGGGTGGTGTGGAAGAATCACCATGGTGCAAGAATGTTGGCGCCATGGAGGTAAGGTCAGGCAAATCCTGGTAAAACAAGGCATGAAAATGAGTGTCATCACCTACCACCTTGCAATACCAGCCGCCGTCTACGCAGAAAGTAAGGGAAGATTGTAACCCTTCTCACTCTTTATTTCCTAAACTGTAGCACTGACTGAAGGGGTGCTAGAATGATTGTCATGCAATCATAGCTGCTCCAATGCACAGTCTTATAGCGTGAACTCAAATTTCCAATAGTGAATCAGTCCGCTAATTCATCAAAATGCGGATCATGAAGATGAGAAAATTTGGACATCACACCACATTGTCGCATCACCCCTTTCTCTCCTGGTTGATTATAGCACCCAGGAGGCTGAGGCTGAAGTACCTTTTCCAGTGGACATCCATCTTTGTCGACTCAGTATCTTGCTGCTGGTCAAAAGGGAACATCGAGTGACTGAGAATTCACCTGCACTAGAGCAGTTTGGATCAAGTGCACGTCATGCATCCGCCACGCCGTGAGACTTTAATCATTGAGGAGATTTTTTTCTTCGTCTGGACATGTCACCCGTGCAATCAACCAAACGTTCCAGACCTTGCACAGCCCTGAGCAGACTAGATATCCTAGTAGCGGGGCTCAGTCTGTGAATAATTTTAGGTTAACTTGACAGCAGAGTGAGACGAAATTGCATCAGGGAAGAAGGGAAGTGGACATGGTCACCATGTCGAGAACAGTTTCAGCTGCGGCACAGCTGGGCCAGGTGATACTAGCAGTGGGGCCCGATGAGAAGGGATGGGCATAGTACACATGAGGAAAGAGAATTATGACAAAAGAAAGGGAATATAGTGATGACGGAGAGAAGATGTTCGAGCGGCGGAAGGAGGTGGTTTATATAGTCCAGAAAGCGGCGATGTTGCGCTAAACCATGTAAGGCAATTCCCCACGGTATACCTAGGTATGGAGTAAATGCTGAGGCTTTTCGATGGTAGAGTTTGAGGCTACTAGCAAAGGAAGAAGTACTAAAGGGCATCATGATAGAAAAATGAAATTGTGTTCCCCGACAAACAAAGATTAAGACACAAAAAAAGAAGAGGAGACAGGGCAAGTAGATAGGGATAAGGGGAATCAAGCTCCAATCTAATTTACAGGTCTATAAACAGAAAAAAAAAAAAAGAAGTAGAAGGAAGAAAAATCCGTAAAAGTATACAGCATATCGCTATTAACGGGTCAGGCGGAACGGAGCGGGAAAAACGAGAGGAGAAATCCATCTTACCTTGATGATTTATTCGACTCTCAGATCGCCCGATTTCACCTCAGCTTCCTCTTCCTCCTCCCTCCATCCTGGAGCTTGTAGGCCTAGTTTCTCAAAATCCTCATCGCTCACGATTTTTACTATCTTCACTTTCCATTTTCCAATCCTCAAGATCAGCAGAGAATCGTCAATGATAAATTTTTCCGTTGCATCTTTGTTCCAAGTCTTGATCGGAACGTAGGACAATTTGTCATCCATAGTGGCCTTGGAGTCTGATCTTGATGCGACAGCCGCTCCATTATGTAAGATAAGCCGCATCGCTTCTGCCTTAGATGATGCGAGCCCTGCTGACCAAAGAACCTTGTGGAAAAATTGTCCAACGACCAATGATCTTGGGAGAGTAACATGTGGGGATGGCGCATTAAAAGGGCTCGTTTCTGAAAGATTGATATCACGTTTTGGGCGGGCCTCCATTTCTGGGGCCGTGGATATTTGCCCTCCAAAAAGGCTTCGATGGTCCTTCTCAGCTTGGGCGGCTTCCGCGGGCCCCCGCATAAGTTCGACGAATTCGGAAGCCAGTTTGTGTTGTGCGACTCTCTTAGACGGGTCCTCCATGTGCTGTACCATGATTTCCTTGATTGCGGGTATAGGGAGGAAGGTGAAGTATTTCAAATATTGTTCAACATTCTCGTCCGGAACCCGTATGAAAAACTATAGACGGTGAGTTTCATGTTGCGCTATTGAAGTAAATGGACAATCAGAAGGTACAGATCTCTTACCTGGTAGAGGTCAAAAGTCGGAGTCATGTCCTTATCTAACCAGACAGCATTTCCCGCTGTCTTTCCAAACTTCTCCCCTGATGGGGTTGTGAGGAGAGGTGTAGTAAAACCCATAGGCTCCAATATTTCCCGGTCTTCAGGTTTCGGAGCATGCTTTCGCCAGTAGTCCTGGTCCGCTTTCATCAGAGATTTCGTTGCATCAATGCCAAATTGAATGTTTCCAGCCTGGTCGGACCCGCCAACTTGCACCAAAACGTTTTGTTGTTGGATGAGTTGCCACCAATCCCATGCTTGCAGGAGAGGATATGTAAATTCCGCCAGGGACATGCCTTTCCCGCTCTGTAAACGATTCTTAACACTGCAAAGCCGTATTGTGTCAGCCGCCCTCGTCTGGAAGACACCTAACAGAATCCTATACTAGACAAATAGTGAAGGGCGCGTATACGTACGTATCCCGCCCAAGCATCGGCCCCAATCGCGCACTCTCTCCCATGGTTTTCATGACCTCCATGAACGGCTCCTTGAGCCACCATGTATTATTATTCACGATTGCCCGTCTCCATATAGGTTCATATGCGTATCCATGTTTAGCCCCGTACCTCTCAATAGACATCCCGAGAGTTTTAAGTTGGAGATGCATGTTCACCATATTCTCTTTGCGCGTAACCCTGGCCTGTTTAGCTCTGGGGTCTTCTCTGTCTGTAGGGTCGCCAATTTGACTTGTGGACCCGCCTAGCTGTTGTTTGAATTAGTTATATGCTACATAATACAGCTCCATACTTGGACAGGTATATAGCGTGGAAGAGCGTAAAAGCAGAATGTGCTCACCAGAAAAACCGCCCTGATACCGTGGACATAAGCCCATGCCAGAACCATAAATGGTAGCATGTGTCCAATATGCAGAGACGGCGCTGTAGGATCGACACCAGCGTATACGCCCACTCTCCTTTCCGTCCACATTTTATTCAATGCATCTCGATCACTACAGTACGCACAATTGCGTTAGCGGAATACGCAAGTCGTGTCGCGCAACATGAACATTCGCCAGTATATGGGCATATTCATTCCATTGCTTATTCTCTCCAGGGAGATTACGTAGCTAACATACCCAACAACTTTGTTGACCAATCCCCGTTCTTCCATAAGTTCCAAAAAGCTCTTTCTATTGCCAGCCTTGATTTCCTCTGCATATCCTTTCCACGTTTCCTCCGCCTCCCGCATCCGCAGGATATGCTTTTGTGTGATATTGCGTGTTTGGAGCAAAGAGGCTGTCATGATGCTAGAGGATTTCGCTCCTCCTAGTGACATTCTCCCCACATTGGCAGGCTGCGATCGGAGAAACATCATGAACTGGGGGTAAGGAAGCATGGAGAGCGAGCAGGCAGGGAACGACCGAAATTGCGCCATCATTCGGATGAATCGATGGCGGAGTTAAGAAAAAACAGACATGTTGGAATCGCTCAGTGATCTCAGGCTACTTACTACCTTATATCAATTGGATGCGTAAATAACTTCAACCTTCGTTACGATGTGAAAAAATGGATGTCTTCCTCAGACTAAAAGGTCTATCCGAGACTTTACCTCAAAGTTTGCTTGTGGACTGTGGATCAATGATAGCCCGGTTGGCGCTAAAACTCCCTATTAGACCTGAGAAAACAAAAATTTAGACGCTTTGTGCTTTATCCTTCAACAATAAATAGACGCTCTTCTACTCTGTACGGATGATGGAAGTTACTCAGTTGGTCTAGGATCATGCAATGTCAAAAATAATTCAGAAATATGAAATTCACCAAATCGATATAAACTTCTCAAGCGTCGAACAACCAAGTCTTGAAATAAGAAACATCACAATATCAGACCCCAGTCCAATCCCAGCACATCCCGATTGACCCAGGCGAACTAATCAGCAAAATCATGATTCAACTCATAAAAATCTGAACAAATACTTCATTGCTCCAACCGCTAACTAAACCCAACTCCTTCCACGCGGTCTCAACATCAATAGCAAGCACTGTCTTCCCAGTCCCATCTTCCGCAGCCTTCAGCTGAACAGTGTGCATGGGGACCACCTGCCCGTGGAGCAACACCAGGAAGTTTCCCTCCACAGTGCGACAGGTAGAATCAGATATATATATACCCAATGTTCCCAATGCCTTCAAATTAATGTTAAATTTGAGCCTGCTATTAGCGATAAGGAAAATATCTGAAGTTACAATAGCAGCAACTCCAGTCATTTTGCCCAAGAGGCCTAGAATAGCGACATCTGTGTTTATCGTGGCACCTCTGCTACTTGTTTGTCTATTTGGCATTTTAAATGTCCTGACAGGGAACATGGTTAAAATTTCCCAGCCTTTTGTTTCCAGAGATACGGAAACCAGTGAGGCTTGGTCTGAAGGTTTCATTATTGGCGAGATGGCGCCAGAAGAATGTGCGCGTATCACATACTTGTCATTGCTACCAGGAGAAATGCCTGGGAAATCTAGGATGGAGATTAGTGAGGTGGTTTTTCCAGCGCCGATGTTGAAGAGGCCTAGGATACCACTTCCAGTTTTTGCCCAGCCTGTGTAACATCCTACCCTGAGCATCTGGCCTTCGTTGTAATTGTGGTATACGTCAATTGAGGTTCCTAGAACACTAGTCCGAAGAATAATAGTGTTGCCTTCGGTTGTCGGAGCTGTCATCTGATTGATAAGGTTGATATCGTGTTCACCCGGCACATCGGTGATGTATATGGGACCGCCAGAAACACATCTAGCTGCTGCGTGGAAGGATGCATACGGGTGGCTGGTCTGGAACATGTCCCAATCAGGGATCACGTTAAGATGCCGTGTAAAGAGGGCGTTATGTGCATTACAGAAAACGTGCCACGGGTGGGACGTGGAGACATCGGGAAAGAAATCGTCAGAGTTCCTTAGGAGAATCCGTGGCTTGTTTGTCGGTATCTGGGAATGAAAAATGATCTGTGGCGCTTGCGACATGCAGCTGATTGCTTTGGCTTGGAAATAACGCAGCGACGCAATGGACCACGCATCTTGATACGCCGTCGTAAATCGGATTCGGTCGGTGGGATCCTGCAGCATGTCGAGGAAAAATTGCGCATCGGTTTTGACGGAGTCAACTCCAGCCTCCAAAAGAAATTTATACATATCGTCATAGAACCGGTAAATATCATCCGGGTCGACAACCAGCATACTCCCACCGGCAACGCCATCAACCTTTTTGACGATCTTTGTTTTATACGTTTTTGCTATCTGACCGTCAGGTGAGATACCACCCCAATATCCGAGAAGGGCATGCCAAACGGCAATATGCTGGATATGTGTGTGCTTTTGGCGTATTTTACTGGTTGTATGCTTCAACCCATTTGGGAACCCTTCCTTATTCGCTTCGAATTCCATCCAGCCACGTTTAAACTGAACCTCGCCCTTTCTGTCCAATGCCTGCCAATTATCATCTATGATGAGGTTGACAATATTGATGCCATTTGCTTTTAGAATATCGAGGGCTTTTAATATTTTTTCCTCTGTCAAGTCCTGTCCTAGAGCATTCCAAGTACAATAAGCTAAGCCGTCATACCAATCAGACATCCATTGAACCTGAGGGTCATCCTCCACGAGAACAATATCACTATCCAACGGTGATTTCGGCTCATTCAGCTCCTGCGGCGTAGTTGAAGTTGCGGACCTAGTTCCAGAAATCTGTCTCACGACTTTTCGGGACTCATACATTACAGCGCTTTTCGCGACCTCGAAAGAAGGTGCCACCGCAACTAGAACCTGAAAGTTGGAGTTGTGGAAACTGTCATTCCTCACAACCGCCACAATCTGGCCTTTGTCTCCGGAATTAAATAGAGTCATGACGTTATCCACCCCACTGATAGCAAGGAGAACGAGGTGCGTTCCATCTTTGCGCAAAAATGACAGAAAAATAGCGTCCTCTGTCAAAGCCAGGTTATTCATGCCGTGTCGTGGTGCAATCCAAGGTTCCCATATACGGACAAGAGCAAAATATCTGACGAAATCCTTCGGGAGTGCGAAATTTATTTTCTCGTGAGTGCTCTGGTTATCAATCGCGGATAGGATAGTGCCTGTCACGCTCCACAAAAGTGCCCCGGGGGACTCGCTAGAGCGTGTCTCAATCTCGAGCTTCGGATTAATATGATCCAAATATTCAGTCAACTTTGACTCCTGGACCACGGGCTCAAGGCTCTTGCGAAGTTGAGAGCTGAAAGGTTCAAAAACCAATTCGCCATCTTTCGTCCCAAATTGATCCTTCACCCATGTCCACGAAGACTCTGCATCGATTCTATATCTAATAGTAAAAGCGGCATGCTTACCCTGTTTCGGGAAGTCAAGTTCCTGGGAAAATGTGTAGGTGTGATAGTTTGGCCCTGGTCCAGGGCCCATTGCCATGGGAATAGTTTGTGACGTCGAACTCTTTTGCAAGGGAAGTGCTTCCCATGAATCGTTATTGTTAACATTATGCCAGATGGAAACCTCCCAGGTCTGCTCAGGAAACGAGCGGCTTGACTTGAGTTGGACGGTAAAGAGGAGCTATGAAGTATTAGCAACTATAGTTAATATATGGCGTTTAACGTCTGCATCTCGGCAAAGAGACAACTAGATAAAAACCTTGTAATTTAAAGCAAGCAATTGCAAGTTATGAAATAAAATGTCATATTACGGAAGAGGCTGAGAAAGAAGTCTGCTCAAGATAACACTATCCGCCATACCTTATCTTGATCTCCACTCCTTTTCAGACATGTAACCTGGCCCAAGGGCGGCCAGCTGGTAATATCTGCAAAAAGGCTCATCTGTGCTGCTCGCACAAATTTGATCTGTGAGGGGCGTTCTGCCTTCTGCTGGCTCAGTTGAGTTGCACTCCCTTGTCCCGTGTTTAGAGTTATAGAAGCTAGAGCGCTCGAGAGCATGGATGAAAGGGTCGCTTTTGTCATTTCACCTTTATTTTTATTTTTATTTTTTTTTATTTATTTATTTACTTTTGTTGTTGTTGTTGTTGTGTAGACAGACGGGTGGGCGAAGTATTCAACTGTCCCCTATTGAATTGTAGGATGACTGTCCGAGATGATAACCAAGAGGGTATAGATTAATGTAATTTACATCTGGATAACTGAAGAACTGTTAAATATCGTGCAACGAGAGGTGGAGATTTGGAGACGGATATTATTAGAGCAATGAACTAGTTAATCATCAAAAGTTACCTGTAACTATCTGTACCACGGTTCGGCACTTCATTTGCTCCTCTGAAACACAAACACAACGGTACTGGAAAATCTTTTTTGCATGCTAGATGTCCAACTGAGGAACATATTAAATCTAAAGGACGCGTCTGACCTAGTCAGTTCACGAAATTTATTCAAGTCGTTCAAACTGCTGGCTACGGATCATTCAAAATTGTCGGTGCAGGAGGAGTAGCCTTCACTAGCGAAGCCACCTGAGAAACATATAACTATACAATACAAATCTCTTAAGACCCAACAACAACTAATAGTTACTAGTTATAGCTAACCCCTGGACAACTCTGAAAGAGGTGGACACATTTTCCGAAAATAAAAAGAGGTCACAAGACAGACCAAACCAATATTATTCACCATAATACATATTAATCCGACTCAATTTCCTATTCAATTAAAGAAAAAAAAGAAAAAATAGCTGCAAATCACGTTATTCCTCCAAGGGCCCTCCAGCGCCCCCGAAAGTGACAGTCTTAATGGTGAGGAATTCATCAACACCATATTTGCTGCCTTCGCGACCGAATCCGCTTTGCTTGATGCCACCAAACCTGTGAAGAGCAGTCAGTTAGCCAAACGTGTGTAGGGGAAAATCTGATGAATTGCAAAAATGGGGAAATGGAATATGAAAACGTACGGAGCAGCGGTATCGCTAATAATTCCTGTATTAACACCAACCATACCAACCTCCAGGGCCTCTGCAACACGGAAAATACGTCCCACATCCTTACTGTAGAAGTAGCCAGCCAATCCTACCTCAGCTTTATTCGCAAGTTCAACAACTTCCTTCTCAGTTTCGAAGGAAAAAAGACCTGCCACGGGACCGAATGTTTCCTCGGACGCCAGTTTCATATCCTTCGTCATCCCCTTTAGGACAGTAGGGTGGAAGAAGTTCGAGCCCAGATCAAGAGCCCTCTCACCGCCGATGAGAACGGTTGCACCTTTGGATGTAGCATCAAGAACATGCTCAGATACCTTGTCGATGGCCCGAGAATGGATAACAGGCCCGTGAGTGACGCCTTCAGAGAACCCGTGTCCGAGCTTGAATCCCTTAACCTTTTCGGCAAACTTGGCCGCGAATTTGTCATAAATGCCCTTTTGCACGTATATACGATTGGCGCAGACGCAGGTTTGGCCAGAGCTTCGGAATTTGGAGGCGATGGCTCCAGCGACGGCTGCGTCCAGGTCAGGACAATCATCAAAGACAATGAATGGGGCGTTTCCACCGAGTTCGAAAGAGAGTTTCTTCATTGTTGATGAAGACTGCTTCATGAGAAGTTTGCCAACAGCGGTGGAGCCCGTGAAGGACACTTTGCGGATATCGGGGTTCGTAGTAAGGCAAAGGCCAATTTCAGTAGTGTTTTTCAGCGCTGTGACGATATTGACGACCCCCTTGGGAATTCCAGCACGATGGGCCAATTCAGCAATTGCATTGGCGGTAAATGGAGTCTCACCGGGGGATTTAGCAACGACGGTACAGCCGGCCGCCAATGCAGGGCCGATTTTCCTTGTGATCATCGCTGCAGGGAAATTCCAGGGCGTAATGAAACCGCAAACACCAACGGGTTCTTTGATAGTCATTATTCTATTTCCTGGAACGGATGATGGAATGGTGTCGCCATAGATCCTTGGAGCCTCTTCACTGAACCATTCGAAAAAGTTAGCGGCGTAATTCGCCTCGCCCTTGGCGTCTGCCCAAGGTTTTCCATTCTCCCATGTTATTAGTGTAGCAATATCCTCCGCATTATCTATCATCAATTGATACCATCTTCGGAGCATCCGCGCCCGCTCGCGGGACAAAGTTTTGCGGAAGGTTGGGAAGGCAGCGACCGCGGCATCGATGGCCTTTTGGGTATCTTCGGCGGTGAATTCTGGGCACGTTCCAATGAGTTTTCCTGTGGATGGATCTGTAACCGGAGAAGCATTAGAAACTTTATCAGATATCATCATAGTTGAATTGTATTCAGAGACTATATCTCGTCACTCCGTCACATACCGTGAACTTCAAAAGTTTGTCTCGACTGCGCCTCAACCCATTCACCATTGACATAGCATTTATCAATCAAAAGAGATTTATCTTTCAACTATCGATACACGGGAAATAGTAAGTCAATTACTGGTTTTCCAAAAGCGATCACTAGAGACATATAATAGTGCTCACCGGAGGGACAGTGTGCATTGTTGCGAACCGCCTTACGCGAGAAACCACGGGTAATGTGAATGGATATCTAGCCCCGGGTCGGGATAGATTGTTGCAAAGGGGACGAAGAAGTCTCTCCATTTGGAAAACCACTGAAGAAGCCGAGGAGTCTTTAAGAAGAGAGGCGGCCCAGAGCGTCGTGACAGGTCCGAGCGGGAGAGGAAAATGAGGGGTTCCCAGTTAACTACACTGCCGAAAATGATGTAATAATGACTGTGGCGGCCGCCAGCCGTGAGCACCTAACACAGTTACGTCTCCCAGTAAACCAGCAATTTCGCGCACAAATTCGAAATGAGATTCTGTTTTTTGATAGTTACAAGATGATAAAGTGCGGGTTGGCGGGCGAGGTGATGGATGTCGGAGTTTGGAGATGACTTAACTACGGGTCGTTGCCGTACGTATTCGTCATGACAGTTCCCGAGCTCGGCATTCGGCATTGGCGGCCAATCCATGGATTACGGACTGGTTGTTGGGTCCCTTGACTGTGGAGAAGAAATGGTAGGCCCCGTTTTATATTTGGCAAAATTACCTATAGACAAAGAGTAGTTATGGTGTTCCCTCATGTTGGCATAGCTCATTGCCCCCCAGGGGACGCATGCGATAATGAAAATAGCAAATACAAGACACAAATTACACCTCAATTCCATCCAACCTCCTAAAATATATTCCTACATTGCCATTCCCTTCCCTCCCCAATCCCGTCTCATCTATCACTGCAAACACTACCTTCTCCCACCAACCTCCACGGAACTCCGGCTCTGCAAAAACTTCCGCCCAGCAGCTGGCTACCTCCTCTGGCGGGTTCCTGAAAGCACCACATCCCAATGCACCTAGGACAATTTTCCGGTGCCTTTTCCACGCAGAGAGCCGGAGAACAATGCGCATTTTCTCCTTGGCTAGCTGGCGATCATTGGGATTAGCATACTTCATCAACGAATCTTCGCTCCTGATTACGGCTGGGCGACGGGGCGCTGCCATAGATATAACGCTGACTATAGGGAGCCCATTTGGATTCGATAGCTCCATTAGCCCGTGGCCGTCCTTTAGACTGTGTCGGAATATCATGACGGCGGGGCTGTAGATCACGGCGTTAGCGGGCGTGGGATAGAAAGACTGCTTGAGTGATACAGTGAGTGTGCTGCGTCTGCAAAGGGCTTCCTTCCTGCGCTCGTGCCCCACCAAGCCATCCCCCACCTAGAGCGAAGTCGCTAGCCATGTTCAGGACAGCAACGGGAGCGGGTGGTGTGGGTTCCGTCACTGTGGTGCTTGACGGGTTACTGTTGCTACTGAGTTCCCGGATCCCAGCATCAAAGGTATCAACATTGAGAACCTGGATCTTGGTGCCGGTGTACCCAGGGCAAAATCTCTGGTCTAAGAGGGGTGGCGCCGCCGGAGATCGGTAAAGGAAGCCCTCTGTTAAGTAGCTCTTCTTGGACGCGGCTAGGATATTCGGGATGAGTGCTTTGGTTTCGTAGGACACGGCTCGTAACCGTTCACGTTCAGAGTCGTGTTCTCTTCTCCCACATCCCCGGCCTTGTCCCCTGCCCCTCCTCTTCCTGTTCCCGTTACCAGCATCTCGACTGTGAGGAGAGTTCACTGGATTATCAGCAGTTTTTGTTGGGTTGGACATGATTGTCTGGTTCACCTGGCAGCGGGGTAAGGTTTCTAAATTGGAACGTTTTCTTTGCAATAAATTATGTCACAGTGATGTTAGAAACAAACACATTCTCCGGTTGTTGAGATTGATAGAAAATGGTGACGAGTTTCTACGCGACTCATGATAGTTTCAGGCGGGGCTATGCAGTGTCCGCGGACACGAGCGCGGCTGTTCTCTGCATAAAGTGCCTGAGAACCGCCAATGGATGTATCTCAGCACTGGGAAGCTTAATTAGTTAAACTCGCCAACAACATCACTATATTTAGTTGGCTTTGAATGAACTACTCGTTACAAACGCACTTGCATCATGAAAATGTGTACGCAGTCTTTATCAAGATTTCCAGCAACATGCATCCTAACCCTAGTATGCATACCAGACCATGCCCATGGAAAATAAAAATATTACTCAGCATACCGAAGCTAGAAGTCATCTGTCCTTGCTTTTCGGTTTCTCATATATACCGGCGGGACATGGACAGCGTTGCCATTTATTCAAGTAACTAGTCGGGAAGGAGTCGGATGCACAAAGACGTGAACTATGGGCCGTTTACCAATTGACGGGTTTCTACCGACCATTCAAGGAACCCATATTGCAACACTGTGCTTCTCGAGGGTACTGCCGGTTCACTAGAGGGGAGCACACTCTCCAATATCAACAATACACAACCATATTGAGTGGTTTCTTTCCTGAATTGTGCACAAGATTCCTCATGCATGTCCACCTTTTTGTCCAACAGCTTAGTTTTTTTATTGTTTCCTTAAGTCCCAATTCCTAGTGAACTAAAAAGCAAGACCGACAATTGACGCAATCGAGCCAGTCAGCGTCATATTCGTAATGGCCTTCGCAAATCATGCCGTTCTATTCCGTATATGTTCAAAGGAAACGAGACGGCTATTAGAATGAGAGACACAGTATAGCTTACACGGCTACGTGAGCGTGTTCTTTTCCCAAATTGGAGTCTATTGGAATCGTCAGCATTAACTGAGAAAAGGATTCCGCTCTGGTAGGAAAGGTCTCAAGTGTTATGGAGCAAGTAGCCCATTTGTAGTGATCTATCAGTCAGACTCCTCTGTTTGAGGGGCGGATATGTTTTGACGGCTCCCAGACTTAAGATTGGGGTGCCTATTTTTCACGTGTTGGTTCAAGTTCCAAGTCCTGGAAAATCCCTTCGTCGACCGAGAACATCCCTTAACAGGACAAAACAGCTGCCCTTTAAGACCCAGCGCGCGCCTCCGAACAATGTTAGTAGTATTAGGAATTTCAAAATCCGTAAGTTCCCCTGACCCTTCTTCGTCGGCATACTCCCATGTAGGCATGGATTTTCCAGAGCCCTCACTCAGTACCAACTTCACTTCATTTAGAGTCCTGAATGCCATGTCTTCCCCAAACAGCTCTGAACAACGTTTTGCTGTTCTCATAACGACAGGTGTTGGCCATCCCGTCATTGAGGCGATGCCAACAATGTCGCTCCAATCACGTAGACCCAGCTTAGATTGCCTAGAACCAGGTGATCGGCTTCGAGAACGTCGGGGTGTATTTGATCGTGGTCGTTGGGTTTTCGATGGGTGTGATAGCGTGTTTGGGACATCAGATAGACCCACATTCTTTTCGCGATCTGACATAACGGTAGGGATAGTGTTCGCAGACAGCTTCCGTGATTGATCTATACCTCGGGAGCGTGATCTGCTGCGGCGCGACCTGGCTCGTGAACGTGACGTGGGTCTGGAATTTGACCCATCTTCAGGTTCGGTTTCACATTCGCTTTGAGAAAAGTCGACAGTTGTACCATAGGATTGTCGGGAATGGTGTAAACACAAAAGAATATTATCGAGATCGTTAAGTATGTGTCTTGCTGAGGGCCGTAGCGTCACTCTAGATTTCTCATCATCTGCCTGAACGACGGGTCGGAATTGCACTTCTGCGTGTACGCCAATTTCACCACCACATGAATCATTTTCAGTATTCATTTCGGTGCCAGCGGTATCCGAAGGTGCTCCGTTGCTCTTATGGCGAAGGCGAGGTCGTCGATCCTCCCATGCTCGAGCCTCAAATTTCTCTTTGGCTGTTTTAAGCATCTGGGCCATGATACACTCTTCTAATTCTGTGCTAGGGCGTCCATCAGATGGACCGGTCATATTACAGATGTCACTCGCATCTTTCTGCACATGTTCGTCTCCTCTTGGAACCTCGTCTGCAGGTAGGGGCCATGCGGTCCACTGCTTCGTTGGCACGAATGGCGAAGCCGGGCCTGCATTTCCGCTATTACTAGATTGGTGCTCTTGAACTTGTTCTGAATTTAAAGATTCTATTTCCTTCGCTCTCCTTTTGAGTGCGAACGCGTTGAATAGATGGATCGATAGATCTCGTGCGCGGAGGGCTTCCAACGACTTACTTTCTTGCCGTTCTTGTCGAGTTTTGGCGCGCCATGTTGATGGAGGGCCTCGGTATTTGTTTGGTCTTTCGGGCTCAGGAGATCCTTCGGAGGAGTCGTAATCTTTTTCGCTTACAGCTTGCTCATTCTTCTTGTGCGCACTCCTATTGCTGTCTGAATCCGAGATGCCGTCAAACTCAGTAAGAGATATTCCACCGTCAGAGGCGTCTGGTTGAGGAATGATTTGCTGTACAATCAGCTTCTCTTCATACTCTAATCCATGTAACTCCGAATTACTCTGTGATGCTTCTCGAACTTGTTGATGTGATGATGGGCTCGCGTTCGTGGAAGGGGAATCCGCCCTTAGAGAACTTGATGTCAACATTATGGTGTTAACTTAAACCACAGAACAGAAAGTCCTGTGGGAGTATGGACGTTGAGGATGAAAGAGGAAAAAATTCCCCCATATTTCCCACCCAAACAAAAGCACCGCTTAAATTGTTATTATATCCTGATACACCTAGGGGTGAAGGGTCAAATTTTGCGACTATAGCAGCTCGCTGTCACGAACTTTCCAAACGTATTTGAATACAAAAGAAGGGGAAACTTCTGCAAGCTTCATCGGGCAGCAACACAAAACGTGGAGAGTCGTTATATATTGTCTTCGCAATTCCTAACATGAATATTGGATCGATAAACATGGGCAAGACTGATCTGACGTCGGCTTAAAACTTCGAAAACATTTACGAAAACAAATGATCACGTGAAATTTCGGCATGCCGTCTTGGCAGATGTCGCCGGAATAACCCGCATACAAATCCCGGAGCCCTAAGTGTTGAGAGAGTACATTCACACGAAGAATGGAAACAAGCATTTCACACATACATTAACAACTCTCTGATCGTTATACAAAAACATCTTAATCAATCCTGATCACATCCCTATAAGCTCTCTCCCATCCCCTCAGGCAGCAAGCCTGATGGCGTGCCGACGCAGCGCCGCCAGCGCGCCCAGCCCCCCAACACCACCAAACGCGTCCCGAGCCTTGACGCGCATCTGCTCCCCCATACGCCGTCCACCCAAGAGACCCCATCTCCTCACCCCAATCGCCCGCCGCACATGTGAACTGAATGACATGGAGTCTCCAAGCTCCCCTACACCAGCAGGCAGCTCAAAGAGCAGAAATGTCGCACCAATTCACCTCAACCTACGTGGCCCGATGGCTAGCGATCTCCTAGCCGCCCACGAGGCTGAGGCACAGAAATCCCATGCAGAAGCACTAGCGGCTGCAAATATGCTTGATCGGATTGAAGAAGACCTAGATGTCATGAAGGCAAAAGGCCTATCAAGGGCACTGGCCCTTGGAGCCGCTGTGAAGGCGTTAGTCAAGGACTGGTACAATGGAAGTCTAGAAACAGCTAAGCAGTCCACCACAATCAAGCCTGCTGGCTCCACTGGTGCAAATGATGCAAGAGCTCCTACCTACGCAAAGACAGCTGCAGACAGCACCAATGTAACAAAAACACCAGCAACCATACTGCAGAAACCCCTGCTTAGGAATAACCCCAGAGAAGGAAAAACACCACGAATCCTCGCGCGCCTGCCTTCAGATCATCTAGCTCGCAAAGCAAGCCCAATTGCTACTCTTAGAAAGCTGAAGGCTGAACTCCCAGGGCCTTTGGCAGCAGCCATCACAGCAGTTCAAGCCATCCCCACAGGCATTGCCATCATTCCTAGAAGCTTGCAAGACATGGAGGCCCTGCTAGCCCAAAAGAATGTTTTAGCAGCCACCCTCACCAATACTCAGATAGAGAAGGAAGAACATTGGATCACCTGCCTGATTCCTGGGCTGCCCATGGAGATTAGTGACTATGGTGGTGGAACTCTGCATCTCTCAGCAGAATCCATGACAGAAGAATTCACACTCCAAACCAGAATCAAGCCTGTCCAGAGTCGCTGGGCAAAAATACACCCTGGAAACCCAACAGCCACTCTTATATTACACTTTTCGCAAGAGACAGCAGTAAACCTGCCATCAAAAGTGGAACTATATGGATATCAAAGACCAGTGATCAGAAAGGCACCTAAGGTCAAAATACAACAATGCAGCAAATGCTGGGGATTTCATCAAGAGAGATACTGCCTCCGCATCCCTCGCTGCAAAAAATGCAGTTCTAAGAATCATGTGAAAGGAAATCCATCCTGTCATAAGGAGAATGAAGCATGTGGATGCCTCAATCACTGCACTAACTGTCTTGGACCACATGCCGCGGATGATCCATCCTGCCCCGCCAGACCAGGGATAAAGAATGGGACTGTTCAAAGGCACTCAAGAAACCAGCTGAGGGATATCCGCAATGCACAGAGTAAGACATACTTGGCCAAGGCAAGTAACAGCAAATGCGGTGGTCAAGGGCCATCAGCAGACCTGAGGTTGAATGATTCTACTGAGCATAGATCTAACCTCACACTGACATCAAACACAGCACCAAGCACAGCATTGAGCACAGCATCAGGCACAGCATTAGGCATGGCGCCCAACCCAACATCTAATGCAACACCCAACACGTCATCTCACGCAACAACACCCTCCTTTCAGCTACTCAATGAAGAAGAACTCTAGATCTCCGCAATTCCTGCAGATTATGCAAGTCAACGTAGGAAAAGGGGGCCCAGCACACGAGACGGCCCTCAATCTAGCATTTGAAAGAAAGACTGACATCCTTCTCATACAGGAACCCTGGATTCACAGGAACTTAAGCCAACGCATCTCCAAAAAGCATCCAGCATTCAACTGCTTTGCCCCAATTGAAAAGTGGGACAGGAAGCCATGGGTCCTCACCTATGTGCGTAAACACCCACAAATCCATGCTCATGCAGTCCCAGGCCCCTGGGCAGAAAACCGGGACATCCACATGCTGCACATACAGGCCTGGGGTCTACAGCTTCAGACAGTCAACATATACAATGCACCCCCAGGCGCAGAGGATCCTGGACAAGGTGTGGGCTGTCTTCTCTCCTGGTCTGTCCCAGCACTCCCATTGCTCCTTGCTGGCGACCTCAATATCAAGCACCCCGTGTGGCAACCAGGAGTGCCTCCAAGCATGTGGGCAGAACCATTCCTGCAATGGACCATGAATTTCAACTTTACTCTCACCATGGACCCAGACACTCCCACACGTGGGCATAACATGATAGACCTGGCCTGGGCCACCCCGGAATTAGTTATCAAAGGAGTGGACACACAGGTGGACAGATCCCTTTACACTTCCTCTGACCACCAGACTCTTCTCACCAAAATCAGCCTTCCACAGGGCGCAAGGCCTGACAGGCCAACCCATTTTTTCCGTCTCGACACCATGAATGAGAAGGTCTTTAACCAGACACTGGAGGCCTATAAGCCAAAACTAGACAAACTATGTGATTTCCCAGAGTACCCCAATACAGATCAGCTGGATGCCCTGGCTAAAGGTATCACAGATGCACTAATAGCTTCCCTGGAAAGTTCCACCAAGAAGAGCACCGGGCAAGGCACAGGTCAGCCATGGTGGAATGAGGACTGCCAGAAAGCAGTGACAACACTACATCGTGCACAGCACCTAGGCTCTAGTTTTTTACGAGAAGCAAAAAGCAACGTAGTCAGGACCACCAGGAAAGCCAAGAGAGAATACTGGCAAGGCAAGATAGCAGAGGCCTCAGTGGGGAAAGATATCTTTAAGATGATCAAATGGGCCCATTCAACTGGCTTCTTTCATTCCCCCCCTCTTGTAGATGAAGAGACTGGGCAAACGCGAACAACCCCTAGAGAGAAAAGAGACCTTCTGCAACGGGTGCTCTTACAGAAGGCTGCAAGCAGAGAGGATATCCCAATCAGCTGGTCCAACCCACCATCTGTCAAATTACCTTTTCCTGTTGCCTCAGCACATGAGATACAAAGTTCTCTGCTGAACACAGGTAATACCACTCCAGGAACTGATGGAGTGCCAACAGAGGTGCTACAAAAGGCATGGCCACATATTAAGGTATCAGTGGAAAGGCTGTTCAGAGCCTGCCTTAGGGTTGGCTGGCACCCAACCTCCTTTCAAGATGCCACACTGGTTGTGCTGCCTAAGGTCAACAGAGATCCAACACTCCCGCGATCCTACAGGCTTATAGCCCTTCTCTCAACGTTGGGGAAGGGACTGGAACGCCTGGTAGCCCGTAGGCTGGCCTGGACAGCTATACAAGAGAAGATTGTCCACCCCCAGCATTTTGGAGCCCTCCCTGGGCAGGCTGCCTCAGACCTAGTGGCAGCGATGGTTCATGATATAGAGGAAGCCTGGGCCCATGGAAAAGTAGTCTCTCTTCTTACTCTGGACATCAAGGGTGCTTTTGATGCTGTACTCAGAGGAAGGATGCTGCGGAGATTGCAAGAACAAGGCTGGCCACCAAATTTAATTAGATGGGTGGAAAGCTTCATGACAGGACGCACAGGCAGGATCAGATTGGATGGACTCCTGGGAGAGCTCTTTGATATCCCAGCAGGGCTTCCACAAGGCTCGCCAGTCTCACCTATTCTATTCATGCTGTTTATTCAGCCTCTGTTCTTTCTAGGAACTATACAAAGAAGACGTGCACGCTTAGGCTACGCAGATGATCTAGGACTGCTTAGTGCTGGAACCACTCTTGAAGGGAATGTTGTTACTCTCCAGGAGGATTTCAAGTTGCTAAATGATTGGGCCAGCAAAGAAGGGCTGACATTTGATTTTGCCAAAACTGAGATAGCACACTTCACACGGCGCAGAACCCTTTCAAACCCCTCAATTGACCTTGAAACAACATCTGGCACTCACTCTATTACAGCAAAGACAGTGAAAAGCTCCATAAGATATCTAGGAATCTGGCTAGATAGAAAACTGAGCTTCAAGAAACACGTGGAGACCATGGCGGCTAAGGCACGACAGGTGTCTAATGGCATACAAGCACTAAGCAACACAGCAAGAGGCGCCCCAGTACAACTGCTTAGACAATCCATTCAGGCCTGTGTGCTCTCTGTGCTCTGCTATGGAGCAGAGGCCTGGTGGCCTGGAGCCACACGAATGGAGAAGGGAAAGGAAATCTCCAATCGAATGGATTGCCTAGTCAGAAAGCTAGATCTAGCCCTTAGAGATGCTTTGCGAGGGGCACTGCCAGTCTACAAGACCACACCCATTTCAGCTCTACACCGTGAGCTAGGAATCATGCCAATGAAAGAGACACTAGACAACCGGCGTGCTGTATTTGCAGTAAGAATCAAAAAGCTTGACAAGAGGCACCCGCTAGTGAGACGCTCTAATAAAGTAGCTACCACCAAACCCTATACCACACGTCTGTCTAGAGCGTCCAGTCATGCTGGTGGGATAGAAGCATATGACCCTCTACTCACGCCCCCTTGGATGAGATTTCCCAGGAAAGAAGATCTGCAGATTGGGTATGAGGCAGGCCGCACAAAGGAACAGGCAGCACAAGACTTTAAGAGCTGGCTACAACAACGCAATCCCCTGGATCTTGGTGGTCTTTACCAATGGTTCACAGATAGAGCACCCTCAGCGTGCGACTGGTGCAGGATGGGCTATATGCTGGGGTAGCAAACACCGTCTAATCTCCACAGGAAACCTGCCAATGGATAAAGCAGAGGTCTTTGACGCAGAGGCAATGGCAGCCCTGCAGGGCCTAAAGAAAGCCACCACCTCACCTCAGGCGAAGTTTGCCAGCAATGTCTACATTTGCCTAGACAATTTGGAGGTAGCACGAGCCCTTGGATCTGTGCCAAACACCTCTAGCCAGCAGGTCTTCGCGCAGTTTCTGAAAGCCATAAAGGCCTGGCAGAGCAGGGATAGGCTCCCATTGGCCACCCAGAGCAGGGTGGTCATTAGATGGGTCCCAGGCCACGCAGGCGTGGCTGGTAATGAAAAGGCAGATCTTGAAGCCAAAGCAGCCGCAGCGCAGGCAGCAAGTGCAAGCATGGTACCTCAACCTGACAGCATAGGCACTCTAGCTTATATAAAGCAACACACTATGGAACAAACCACACGGGCCTTTGAGAACTACTGGGCCAAAAATCAGCCCAAACACTATATGGAGCTGGAGATCCCACTAAAGAGAGCCTCAACAGAGGTAAAACTTTCATGCTTCACATTAGGAAAGCTCTATGCCGCCTGATCAGGTCATGGAGACTTTGCAGCCTACCACAGCCACCTTAAGCATGAAGATGCAGAGTACTACTGCCGGTGCGGACATAGCAAAACTCCAGAACATTTCTACTATTGCACTCTTGCAAGAAAAGCAGCAAAGCGGCGCCAGCCTATCTACAATCTCCGTGAGACACTGGCAACCTCACGTGGGGCCCTAGAATTCAATAACTGGCTAAGAGAAACAGCCTTCTATCAGAATATCTGTCCAATGCGCCGTCGCGCACCTCCAGATCAGATCCCACAGACCATTCTCTCCTCTGTCTTGCCCCCATCTTCCTCACCACCTCCTCCTCCTTCCTCTCTTTCCTCTCCTTTCTTTCCTTCCTTGCCTTCCTTCCTATCCGCCTCCCCTACCTCCCTCCCACAAACCTAAAACCTCTCAAAACCTCTGCTCTATGGCAACCGACCCATGGGCTCTGCCGGTGCAGCAATACGCAACCCATTTTTGCCTCATTTGTAAGATAGCTACTAGATAGGTAGTCGCCTACGGGCGTAGCTCTACCCGCCCTATAGTTCGACGCGGACTCTACTAGATCACGTGCCTTAAGGGCACTACACACACACATACACACACACAAGTCTTTGTTGGAGGATGCCCCGGTTACCCGGAGTCACGTGCACATGGGTATTTAGTAGTTGTAGCTAGCTCGCTTAGAGTCCCATAGTGCAACAAGGTTGATATCGGTCCTCTAAGAGTTTTGGCCCGCTTGGCACGCTTGGCCTGATTCTTTCCAAGAACTCGATCTCTCGTGTTTTCCCGAATCCCCACTATTATTGGATATTGTTATGCATAACAGCTCTTGGCACTTCATGACCCTTTGATGAAGTGTCCCTGGCGGCCGTCCGAAATACTGGCAGAGATAGCGGAGTGAAACCTGGTTATCCCTCTTTGGTTCGTAAATACGAGCCGGCGCGCCACACGACCAGTAAATAATAGTGGCTCGTGAGAAAAGTCCCTCTCTCGCAATGATTGGACTTGGCGCCAATGGAAACTCAGGTAGTCAGGGGCATCCCCGGCTGGCACATCGATGCTGGGTGTGATGAACACAGCATCGTTTTTATTCTGAAGGCATTCCTTTCTGTTTTGATCTTTCGGTGAAAAAGGAATTTCACTCTTCACCTGGGTTTATGGGGTTACTTTCTTGATCCTGCAACAGGATGCTGTCTCGGGCTACCTGTACATCGCTGCTGATAGCGCTAGCAGTCGTCCTTCTTCCATCCTCTGGATTTTCATTTTCCAAACGTGCGGAGACAACGAAAATCACCGCTCCTCAGACCGGCGATAGAATCACGACGGGAATTGACCTGGAAATCCGATGGGAAGGTCACCCTTCGGACAGACCAATCAGCCTCGAACTCCGAAAGGGTTTGTCTCATAATATCACCACAGTTCACGCGATTTCAAGTACGTGTATTTTATTTCTTTTGTCCACCTCTCCTGAATCACACTTCATGTCCGACTGTTGAACGTGCCGCGAACTGAATAATTCTTTTTCTCTTGTGCTGGATTATTTCAGTTTGTACTCATTCTTAACCCAAATCCTACAGGTGAGACTCCCAATAACGGTTCCTATCGTTGGCGAAGTCGTGATGATCGTTTTCTTCGCGCTTCATATGGCAAAGAATTGCCAGACGTGCCCATTAGCGGCTGCGATTATGTAATTGCCCTCCGCGAAGCCCAGACAGTTATTCATTCCGACTTTTTTACAATCGTAAATCTTAATGATGATGGTTTAAACCCGAATATTCCATGTCCCGGCAATTCAGGTCCCCCCAAAAACGAGGGCGGATCTGGCAGTAAAAGTTCGCCAAACCTGGATGCTTTTCCTAATAACAACGGTAAGTCATCTTCTAATGCTCTAGTCCAATTTTCTCCTGACTCGTGGATAGGATCCGTCGCTCCGGAAGGCGTCACCACAGGCGCCCTTGCGGGTGCAGTTGGTGGAGCCGCCGGAGGTCTCATTTTCATTCTCACCGCCATCCTCTTTTTTGGTCGACGAGGGAATTGGTTTATCAGAGAGGAATACATTCAGAAGCTGGTTGAGATGAGAGTATTTGAACTCCAGCCTGTAATGGCTCCTGTTCAGCCTCCTCCAGAACAACATATACAGTCCCCTTTCACTTATGCAGAGCTTAGTGGGCATCACACACATCAGTTACTGGACGGAACCCCAAAGGTAAAATAGAAGGATGGGGCTCAATTTTCATGTTCATTTCGATTCAAGTTTTACTATTATTTTTGATAGATACTTTTCTCCTTTTGTCCACTTTCCGGCTTTTACGGGCTAGTGTTCTTAATGCTTGAATGTCCTCCGGGGTGCATAAATATGCTGGAATGCGTAGGAGGATTTTATTTCGATGTATTAAATGGGTTTCATGGAACAGCCATCCTTTATGGGCGTTAGTTGAACGTGATTTTAATGAGCTGAACATTGTTTCAAAATTCAGCCGGAAAAACCTTCAGTCCGGTTTATGTTATAAACTATGATAATCCCCCAATTCAACTACATACAACCATGTATATCTCACATACATATCTTTCTGCTCTTGACAGTTGCTATATTATCATGCCTCAGACTCTTATCCTTAACTAACCCTAATCCTAATCCAACCTATCCCTAACCCCAACCCTGGTGTTGAGGGTCCATCCATTATTCTTCTGCCAACAACTTCATATTTAGGTTTTTTTTTCTTTTTTTTTTCTTTGTTTTTCTTTTTTTTTTTTTTCTTTTTTTTTTTTTATCTCTCTCTCTCTGTTACCGAAACCGACGATCACTTCTTGATGCGACACGGCAAAGGTTTTCAAAACCGTCGCGGTGTTAGCACCCGCGTGACAACGGATCTGAAGACTCAGTGAAGAGATATATACATGCAAATCACGCTCTATTATTAGGAACAATATATGCATTCAATAGTGCGCGGTGCATAAAAAGCCATTTCATGAACCTTTTCTGGCTATCTAAGCAACTAGCAAGGCCCAGATGTGCCAGTCCCATTGCCAAGCAATAATTGGCTCCCGACAGCTTGAGTCTCCAAATCCTAATCCAGTCAGACTTGTTCATCTGCCGAGTGGCTCATCACCCCTCGATACATCAAGCCTTATGGCTTTCCGCTAAACAAGCGAGGCACACAATCCCCTCACGACTGCGCTTGATTGCATAATATTGTTGGGGATCAAAATCTGCACGGCTCAGAGTATGGCTGAAGTGCTAATCGAATCAAAAATAGCCTTACTTTCTACATACACTTTCAAGGTTCAGGACCCAGTTGTCCTGACGGATAACATGTCGTGTGTTAAATAAAACCCACGCAAACTGTGGAAAGGATGAGGCTCAACCATGCCCTCTTTTTTTTTTTTAGAGGCCATTCCCCAGCCTCGCGTCAGGTAGGGTGAAATAATTTCTGCTTAAGAATACCTCGACACTCAACAATTCCCGAAGCGTGAGAACTGTTTTTCGAGGTGCGAACTGGTCGCTTTCCCCCTTGGAGTCAAAGCTTTGCCTCAAGTAAACGGACATTTCGCAACATCCCGTTTCGCTGGAGAAGGTTCCTGGCACAGTTCCTCTCTCAAGCATCAAATTTCGCATCCCCTTTCAGCTTGAGAGCGGAGTCACCATTGCCGTTTTCTTCTGTGAACGCTTTGCAGCATGGCCTACAATCCACCCAACCATGACGACGGATATGCCAGCAATCGCGGGGTGATTTGTCACGAAATCTGCTATGGCTGTTCAACAGAACGTTTCGCTGTCGCAATTAGAGCTATTCTCTGTATCGTGACCTTGGGAATCTCCGAAGCTCTTCGCGGCAAAGACGGTTGGTGTTCTCCATGCTTAGAGCAACCGAACGCTGCACCTACTCCCCGACGGAGCGTTTCGCAAAGCACATCGTATGTTCATCAGCAACCAACGCAACATCCACCAATGGAATTGTCTGTTCCAATGGCTAGCCCCACGATCTTCCCACCGCCGCTTTCGGTGCAAGGTGGACTGTCGGATCATCGAAGTCAGACACCTTCTTACGGACATGTGTCTCTACCCTCTGATGTGCCTAATTATACCTACGTTCAACAACAGATACAACAACAGCAATCGCAAGGTTTTTCAGAGAGTCAACAGCAGCCGCTACCTCAGGTCCAACCACAACCTCCCCAGGATCAACAAGTCTACTCCAAGTTCCAACAACAACAACAACAACAACAACAACAACAACAACAACAGGAGTTAGATCAACTTCAACAGCAGCTGCAGCAGCTACCGCTACAATATCATCATCAAGTCCAGGAATACGGAGAATTCCAACAGCAACCTGCGTCGCAATTACAGTATTCTCCCCCTCCTCAAGAAGCCCAGTGGCAACAGCAGCAGCAGCAGCAAACGTATCAGCCGCCCATTCGAATAAATTCACCCGTCTACCAGCAAATCGCGCCGCCAAATATGACCGTGAATATGTCCCCAAGTACCACTATGATTAGTCCAGGTTCACTCCACCCATCAGTTATGACCAACCCGCCAGCTAGCGTAACCAGCACTCCCGGGAGAAAGCCAGTTAACATTGCCTATACCCCTCCGCAGGAAGTATATGTTCAACCTATTGTACAGATAAAGCCGGAGACAAAGAGTCCGGGTTCTGCATCCAGCGATTCGAGCTAAGTAGAGATGTGTGACTGGGAGGTGTGAAATTGTTTTATAATGTTCGTGGAGTTGTGGTGATGTAATTATTAATGTGATGGTTCGTAACTGAGACAATTGAAGGCCCATGTGCGTTTACGTCGTAACAACCAAATTTCGTAGATAACGCACCAATGAACGGAGCTCTTTGTTTTTTACTTTTAATTTTAATTTTTTTTTAACTGATGATATGGCGGGATAATAGAGGACACAGTATCTTATTTTGTGGAATTCAACTTTGCAATATCAGGATTACGCATTTATAATAATAATACTATCAGCTTTGAATACTTCTAGATCTTCGAAAACGAAGTTACCATGGCCGAGGACATCTGAGAGAAGGGCAGTTAGAAGAAGGGACGGGGTGAAGCGGATGAGAGGTGGAGGTCGACCAACCGTTACAAGGGGGATGGAGGGTATAAGAAAGGGTATTAAAGGAAAGAGAGAAAACTAGCGCATGCTATCCTCTGTAAACATCGCATCCTCCTCTTCGAGTTCTGTGATCCCTCGTGTGACCGGGCGTACTATGCTCTCAGCGTCGCGTTTTCAACTTTGAACAGCTGTCCATCCTCGATATTCAACTGCCCGTCTGCATCGGGTTGGTTCTTATGCACCTGCACATTAGGACAGATGTTCAGTAGATCTGGCACTCCCCAGGTTGGGGTCTGGGTGCCAATGGGTCAGGGGAACCGTTTTGATAGTAGAGTTTTCAGTTGCCAACGCGGACTTCAGGCTCTCGGACCAGATTGGCCGCCCTTCCTCCTTGTCTATGAGGAGTCGTTCGCGGTCTTGGCCGATGAGGTAGTATTGTCCCTGCAGGTTGGTGGGTTAGTAAGAGTTTACGGAGAAAAATGACACCTTGCAGAGTAAACTACAGCAGGGAAAGTATGCCTTAGCTAATTAGTTTAACCATCCATTTAAGAATAAAAGCAGTTTTTGAACAAGGTAAATGAATCTACAGTTCGACAGTAGATAGAGAGATAAAAGTCAAATTCCTGTAAATAAATGGCCGTATTTTGCCCTGGGGATACAACGCTAACGGTGGATGAATGCATAACGCAAATGTTTGCTCTAAATGAACCATTCCAGGATTCCCTCCCAGTAACTACCGAATTACTCTGCTACTCAATCTCCTAATATTGGGCAGCTGCGGGAGTTGAGTGGCCATGCTGAATGTTTAATAGGGCCAACGCTGATTTCTCAATAATATCGATACGGAGCAACCTGTGCTCTAGTTCAAAAGCTAGTCACCTTGTTAGCTTGTGTTACATGCAACGAGGAGCATAGGGCTGCTACTCCGTAGATATTCCAGGTAGGCAGTGAAGGCGAGGTGAGAAATATAATATTAACATACTAATTTAGATCTTTACTCAGCTTCTAGAGCTGCGTTTCTCCTGAAACGTAGCTGGGATAAATAATGTTTAAGAATGGGAGTAAAATGCAGAATTTATCTTCACATCATTTTAAAATCATGCCTTGTCCATACTTTTATATACCGTGCAGATGGGATCCTGTGTTGATCAGCTGTCGGATCGAAGCAGTGAGTTAATGCGGGTTAATGGAGAGCAACTTGCTCCAGAAGTTTATTGGTTCATTTCATTCGTCAATTCCGGCCGGTTACACTTCGTATGTTCTCAATACTAGACGATATCTGTTTTTGACTCGTGTCTCCGATGCCCCGGATAACTGAGAATGATTAATATGAAAGAATGTATGTCATGCATGATTCTTTGTGTGATAATAGAAATGTCATTTGCATGCTGTCATCCCTCACTAAATATTATGAGAGGTTGAATCATGTTTATATACTGAGAAACTGAATTACCCTATTCCTGATAAAAGAAAAAGAAGGAAAAAAGAAGGAAAAAAGAAGAAAATTTCATATAAGTGCCAGTTTCATATAAGTGATGATTGTCAGGCCTATCCGCCTTCTTATATAATCTGCACTGTATATAACTTCTGTGTAGCTAGCAATTGCTACATAATCAATCAAGCAATCTATCCTTCACAGGTTATGAGATCTGTTTTATGCAAATAACTGTCAATTCAGGGAATTCTTGCCAAATATAGTGTATATTAATTGCTGCTCATTTCATTCAATATAATATTGTCTTATTTTATGTTAATTGATTGATTTGATGTGCTCTTATATTATTTTTTTTTTTTTTTCTGTGTTTAATCTATTCACTTAGTGGGTGAAAGAAAAATCTGCAACTCACTAATTTTTCAGTGACTGATCACACAAGAACATGTCAATCTGCTCAATCAAGCTTATAGACAAGAATCTCATTGAATAAGATTACTTCATTATAAAGAAGATTAATATGACATGATGAAATATATGATAACTCATTCACAGTCATGATTGAGTCAATCCAGTCAATCTGACTGATCTGAAAATGATCAGAGGGCTCTGAGCTCACTGACCCTTCTAAGAGTGTTTAAGAGTTCCAATATTAAATTCTCTGAAACATCTGATCAGCAAGCTGAGCTGATTATAGTCCCTATTATGATGAGGCTTGTCTGCCTATATCATGTTGAATATGCTGATTCAACTCCTTCAGAAGATGAGGTGAAGACATCTGTGGTGATCTCTAACTCACTGCCAGCAATCAACTCTAAAGAATTGCAACTGAGGAGATTGAATCTTGAACATCAAAAGATTGATTTAGAACTTCAAAAAGACAGATATAAAGAATTGCAGCTTCAACTTCAATTGAAGAGACTTCATGCTCAAAATGACAAAGTCATGATACATACAAATCTGCCAGTGGGTTGATCATCAGTATGAGATCTGAACTTGAGATTCTGAATGTAATATAATCTCTCTAATCTAGATAACTGCATTAGCAAGGTAATCAGTCAGTTCAAACAAGATACTAAGTATGTCATCAAGCTGAACACTCTGGTCAGATCTTTGAATTACCTCTCCTGGCATATGAATATGAAGGTCAAGCTAATTGATGCTCAATGCTGAGTTATATTAGAGGACAAGCAAGTCAAAAGTCCTGATGAGAACTCTAAATAGGTTTTTTTTTGAGAGGTCAAAAATCACTGGCTTTACACATTCATTTCAAATGCAATAGCAGCCAGCATTAGACCCTGTTTTAATAAGTATGATGAGGGCAGAATCACTTATTCTCTTTGACACATAGTTGAGAAGAAGTTCTTTATTTTGAGAATACAGCTCTGCAGAGAAGCAGTTCTGGTGTTTACATCAATAAGTGATGTCCAAGTCATCAATGTATATATATTTTTTGATAAATTCAATGATGTTATTATGAAATTAGAAATACTTGATATTTTACTGTCAAATGATATGGTATTCCACATGTTCTATTCTACACTTCTCAATATATGATGAAACTACATGCAAAAGAAAATCAAAGAGGTATAAGAGTCCAAATCAAAATCTATCATATTGAATGTTCAGTTGATCATGAAGGAAATACACTCTTGATTGAACCTTTTCAAAGAGGTCAAGAAGACTACCCAGGTAGCTAATTCTTCAGCCAATATGACTCAGATCAAAAACATAACTGCAGATTCTAATAATAGCAGCAATATCTAAAATATTTTGACCAATAAAGGCTGACCCAGGGGATGTGAAGACTATTGAATAGGTGAACATTCAAATTCTGACCTTTCAATCTACCTGAAATGTGAGTATTATTATGATAGACTCTGCTGGGCAGTCAATTCAGATAGCACTCCTGAAGAATGAAGGACTACCAATATAGTAAGAATAGAGAAATATAATAATAAAAAGAGTAGTGAAGATAAAAAGACTCTGTCAACTGCAAATGATAGCTCTGAGACATTCCAAATAATGAATTTAGTGCAGATCATTAGAGTGTCTATGTACTTTGTCAAATCAATTGCCAACTCACTCATCATATGAGATAGCAGAGCTGAATGTCATATTGTGGGTGATCAATTGTGATTTTCTCAAATAACAGAGATTAGCAGCCCTACAATATAAGTGGTCAATAAGGCTACTTTGAAGGTTCAAGGGATTGAGATCACCTCCATCTCAGTCAGAGAAAGATTAATCAAATTTGACCATGTCTATTTGATACTAGACTTATTCATCAACCTCATATCTGCTGGTCTATTGAAGTGCCAGAGCTATATTCACTGTGATCTGCAGGCGGATGCTGAAAATTACTTTGAGATAATAGCACATACAAAAAATAACATCTTCTATGCAAATTTGAATTCTAATAATATATATGTTCTATTCAACATCTTTTCTATGTTCAGAGGTATTATGAACAATCTGGAGCTTGGACCACTGGCATACTTGAGAGTCTCAAAGCTCAGAGTGATTTCAACAAATTATGATCTCAATGCTGTATCACTGAATCTTTTCAATTATGATGATATGGAGTAGCTAATTAACCTGAGGAATCTAAATACTGATACCTTCATTTTGTTCTCATTAATCTGACTACTCATCATTATGTTGAAGCAGCTACTGATTGATGAGTGACATCAGTGATTGAGTCATATTGATAAGAAGAATCTAATTAAAATATTGCAGGAGTTTTGTTTTGAAATTGTCATCATCAGCTCAAAGAAGCTCTCATTCTGCATTACATACATTAAAGTCAAGCATAAATATGCAAGTTATAAAAATTCTCTGCTGCATTGTATCACTCATAAAGATTTTAAGATCTGAATGAACTTATTTGAGGGTGGAGAAACACTTGATAATGAAGAAGATACATCATCTTATGCAGGTAAAGAGCTTGTGATGATGATCACTGATGATGTCACACAAATATGATGGACCTTTCTATTGAAGTGCTGCAATAAGGCTCTAAAATATATACAGATCTTCAATCAATTTATGAAGAATCTACTCAATTGCAGTGTTGTGATTATTCACTCTGACTGTGATAAGTTGAATTCAAATGCCATAGCCACCTATATGATGAGTGAGGGTATTAAATAGAAATCAACCCCATCTCATACTATGCAGCAAGATGATGTGTCCAAATGTTCTATTGATATGATTATTGAAAAAGTCTGAATATTATTAATAGATTTCTCCTCCTCTCTTCAAATGTGAGGTGAGGTAGTAATTGTAATGACTGAAATGCTTAATTTTATATCAACATCAGCCAAGCTCTATAATAGTGTAGAGGATCTGGATCTGAAGCTGGTTATTTTATATAAAGCTTGACTCAGAGCCCTGCCTTCTGCATGTGAGATTCACTGATGAGAGTGCAACGCTTATTTAAAATAGTACTCAAGCTGAATATGAGAATGGCTTCACAATTGCAGAAGCTTATATTTACAGACTATGATATAGAGGGTTAAGCTCTAAGAACTAGAGGCTAGTCCTCCTATATAACAAGGATGAATTGCTTGGGAAAGGGAAGAAAAGAATGAGATGAGAACATGAGCTTAAGCAAGCTTGCATAGCATGATCACATGTACACATGCAGCATGATCACGTGCGCACATGCAAATGATGGCTAGGCTGAGTCAGCCAGCCAGAGTAAATCTAGGGGTTCAGCTTCTTATAATACCTCTCTTCTCTCTTTTTGTTGTAAGTCTTTACAACTATTTAAAGCCCTCTTTATATCTAATTTTGCCTGCTGAGAGGCCTCTCAAGTGTCCAAAGCCTTCACTTCTTGTAGAAGACTTATGTCATTTCATGTAGACTCAGTCTAACCTACTCATTTAACAAGGTATTGTTTTTTCCTCTGATAGATTTGTTCATCTCAAATTTTCTCAATCTCAAACTCAGGTCCTTCTGAGATCTCTATAGCAGGCGACTATCAGTCAGTTTGTCTCTGACTAAGCAAGGAATCTGTTGCTGCTGCATGTAGAAGCTTTACATTAAAGACATTGAGAATGTTATATGAGACATTCAGTCAGTAAGCATGAAATTCTATCTTTTCTAGCACAGTATATTGATTGTATTTTGCATCTAGCTTCTTGCAGAGATGATTAGTTCTCATGTTCTCTAAGCTCAATCAGATCTTATCTTCAGATTGAAAGCTTGAAGCTGAATCTCTTCATCTATTCATGTAGTTCTTTTGAGATTGCTGAGCATCTGTCATTTTTACTTGAGTTCACTTCAACATTTCACAGGTCTTTCTCATATAATCACCTGCAAACTCAATGAGATTATATGGTGTTTCAATGAGAAGTGCATCAGCTATATCAATGAAGAAGACATGGAAAAGATGTGTTAAAAAAAATGAACTCACATCTATTGAGGCAGCACCTCTATTATTGATAGTCAGCTTTGTCAAAGAGAGTCATTCACACCAATCATCCTGTTGAAAGCTAATGTACTTGTATAGGTAGATTTTCAGAGTCTGATTCATTCACTCTGTAGCTCTGTCAGTCTTTAAATGATAGACTGTGAAGAGTTATCTTTTAATGTTTAATTTCTCACACATTCAAGTTCAAAACATGCTTGTGAAAGCTGGCCCTTGATCTGATACTATCATCTTAGAGATGTCATGTTGAGAGATGATGTTGTGAAGAAACACTCTAGTCACTGTCTTTATATCAGTTTTCTTAACTGCTTTTAATATAACTCTCTTGATCAGTCTGTCTGTTATAATGATGATGTTTGTATATTCTTTAGAGCTTGATAAGTTCACAATAAAGTCCATGGAAAGCTCCTGTCACATGTGTTCAGGAATGAGAAGAGGCTTAAGCAGTTTTTGACATTGATCTCTTCATGCAGTGTTTGATCTGCAAAGATGACAGTTCCTGATCATTCTTCTCACATCAGTAGCATAGCCTGATCAGTAGAACTCACATCTTAGAACTTCTACTGTTTGCTTTCACTCAAGATGGCCAGTAAGAGATGAGTCATTAGCCTTGTGCACTAATCTGATTCAAAGAGATTCAAAGTCTGATACTCACTTACAATCTCAAAAAAGAAGCTCCTCATTCTCAGTTAAAGAGCACTCAGAGATGAAGACATTAATGATGAGTTCAGAAGAAAATCTGAATCTTTCTTCACAAAAAGTCTGTTTCAGATGCTGCAGAATCTTGTCATTTTTATGAGTCTTATTTCACTGAGCTTGAAGAGACATCTTAGATTTCACACTGACAGCAATCACTCTTGGTTTCATTTCAGATGTCAGTACATTAAACTTAAGTAGTTGAGCTTGTCTCTGCTTAATTCTCTCATCATCAGCACTATGTGACATGTTCTGCTCTCTTTGTGATAGAATATCTGATTTAGCATTCAACTTTTCTGGCTAATAATCAATTCTGAAGTTGAATTGATAGAGAATATTCATTCAACATAGCTATTTTTTATTTATTCTATATGTAGTTATGAAGTATTCTAAATTCTTATAATCTGTGAGGATGTTGAATTTCTTTATACTTTGTAGCTCAGCATTTTATTTCTTTAAACACTCAATTATTGCTAATAACTTCTTATCATAAATCTTGTAGTTGCATTCCGCAGGTGAATACTTGTGAGAGAAGAAGACACATGAGTATAGAATGCTCTGCTTGTCATATTGTAGCAGCACTTCTTCTGAGACATAATCTGAGAAGTCTGTTTTCAATATAGTCTCACAATCAGAGTTGAATTGAAGCAGAATTGAAGCAGAGATAAATATTGATTTTAAACACTTAAAACCTTCCTCAGCCTTGCTCATCTATAAAAAAGGAATATTCTTGCATGTAAGAATTATCAGTGAGATCACAATCTTTAAGAAATCTCTAATAAATTATCTATAGAAATTGGCAAAGTCTAAAAATTCTTATATACTCTTAAGAGTAGTAGATGTTGCTCATTTCAAAATAGCTTTAACCTTCTCTGAATTTATTTGTATACTCTTACCTGCTTCAGTGATGAATTCAAGATATTTTGTACTGTTCATCTCAAACTCACTTTTTCTGATATCTGCCTGCAGGCCTGCTTCTCATAGACATATAAGCATCTTTTGTATATGCTCACAATGCTTCTGTAAGCTTCTTGAGGAAAATATCAAGATGTCATCTAAATAGACTGAGCAGAAGTTGTCCAGATATTCATATAATACTCAGTTAATATATTTTGTAAATGTGCTTAGAGCATTAGTCAAATCAAAGAGTGTAATCAGCTACTCAAATAGCCTGTATTTAATTCTAAAGACTGTTATTTACTCATCACCTTCTGTGATTTGAATCTTGTAAAAAGCTGTAATAATGTCCAGCTTAGTGAATCATTTAGCTCATTTAATTCACTGTAGAGTCTCACTGATTAATGATAGAGAATATCAGTGCTTTCAGATAATTTTGTTAAAAGCTTGATAGTCTACACAGAATCTTAGCTCACTCTCAGACTTCTTTGCAAATAGTATGAGAGCAGCTGTGGAAGAGTTGCTCACTTTAATAAAACTTTTATCTAGATAATTTGTAAGAGTTTTTCACAAAGCCAGTAGTTCCTCTTAAGATATATTATATAGTGAGTCTCAAAGGGATTGTTCTGCACTATCATCAGCCTTTTTAATCAGTATAATTTCATAATTTTTATCTGAGTCATGAAGTAGAGGTAGAGCATCAGTGACTTCTTTATCAAATATGTCCAAAAACTTATAATAATATTCAGACAGCTTTTCTCTAAGGTCAATCTTTGATTTCACTTCTAAAGTCTTTTGAATGTCAATCAAACTAACAGTAAAGATCTTGATATTTCATTTCTCTCAAGTGCTCATAAGTCTAGAGAAACTTATGACACAGATGAGAATCACATCAGCTTTTGCATTTGAACTAGGCTTTACCTCTATGTCACTCTCTTCAAATCTCATAATTCTTTGATGAGGGATCACAGTCACCTTTTGCTGGGCCAGCCAGAGATTGCTTAAATACATATCATGACCATATAATTCATTCACCATGTAGAGAAAAGCCTGTTTAGTTACATGACCATGTATATCAATTTGAATGCCAGTCACTATGCTTGTGGAGAGTTCCATAGAGTCTTCAAAGCTAGTCATTTTAACAGGAGGAATTTCAATGCACAGGAGCTTATGCTTGTTAACATAGAATTGAGAAATAAGATCATAGACATTACATTCACTGTCTATCATTACTTTAGTTGAAAAAGCATTATCTACTAAAGCATCAACAGTGAAGGGTTTGAATATTATCTTAGATTTAAATCTTCTCTATTGCTTCTTCATAAGCTTCTTATTTTACTCTTTTCAGTATCTTTTGATTGAAACTACTCTTTTTCTGAATTCTCACTCATATTCACATCATCATTGTCCAGTACTGACTTGGAGATCATTTTAACTATTGTGAGAGTGATAGAGTATTTGAAAAATTTAAATAAGTAGCTCTTAATCATATGACCTTCAGCTCTGCATCTCAGGCACAGACCTTGCTCACTTTGTCAATTAACCTCTGTCTGATTTATTAATTTGATGTGATGAGCACTTGGGGTCACAGCATCAGAAGAGAGATCTATCAGATCATTAGTGGAAGCTTGAGACTGGTTTCATCAATCAAAAACAGTATGATGATATAGAGAATGTGAATTATATATTGTATGATCTGAAGAAGATCTGCTCTTGCAATGTTTAGACAACTGCCTTAAAGTCTTAAGCTCAGAGAGTTGATGATCAACTAATTTAAGCTCCTTGCAGTAATTCTCATAGGGAGACAGTTCTTACACTCATCATGCCTTCTCTCAGCTCTATGCTTAGAGTGGATTTCAAATATTTCTTTTTAATATGATTATCTTATCTATAACCACCAGCTTTCAGCAGTAGCTGATTAAATTCAGGTAGAAAGTCAAAGAGAGCTCTTCTACTCTGTCATAGATTGTTGAGCTTTTGCATAACCTTTTTCTATTGTGCAGAATCACTAAAGAGCATATATATCTGCTTCAGTAAGCTCTCTACTGTGAAATTGATCTTGTCTTTATTATTCTCAACTCAGGGATAAATTCAAGCTGCTGCCATTTCTTTCAGTCTTGAGTACATACACCAAGCATATTTCTCATTATTACATAAAGCTTTCTCATCAATCTTAAGTTTTGATTGAAGCTTTAGCTCTTACTGAAAGTAGTGCTTCAGATTAGAACCATCATACTTCTCATAGTCTGATAACTTGGTCTTTGATCTTCTGACTGCAATGAGTGATTGTGAGTTCAATTGAAAGAGAGTTGATGTTGAGATGTTCAAAGCTTGTCATAGATTAGCTATTTCAGCTTGCTGAGTGGCTATTAAATTCTTATTCTCACACTGGACCTGTTTCTACTGTTGAAGAAAAATCATTCATTGTTGTTCAAAGTTGCTGAAAGCATCCCTGCTCATTATTTCATGTTGATTCATTTGTGTATTTGTTGTACAAGTCTGCTGCTTTATCTTATTCAGCTAGATGTTTTCAATATTACTTGTTTATTTATTAGCACAATTGCTAACTCAGTCTATTCATATATCAGTGCTATCACTGAACTTTGTAATGTAGAATTAAGGCTCTCAGTGGCCTATCAATGAAAGAAGTGAAGCAATTTGTAATGTAGAGGATTAAGCTCTAAGAACTAAAGGCTAGTCCTCCTATATAATAAGGATGAATTGCTTGGGAAAGGGAAGAAAAGAATGAGATGAGAACACAAGCTTAAGCAAGCTCATGTAGCATGATCACGTGCGTACATGCAAATGATGGCTAGGCTGAGTTAGCCGGCCAGAGCGAATCTATGGGTTCAGCTCTTTATATATGATGACTTTACTAATTATAGATTGGTCAATCCTTCTAATGATTATCTTTACACATCAAATGACATGATATTTCAAGAAGATCTTCATTTGATGAATTCTCTGGCTCTATCTAAGCAAGGTGTCAAGAACCTGTCTTTCATCATCTGTATGACTGCAGTTGCAATTCCTTCTACTAAATATAATTTATCAATAGATAATTTTATGATAGACAGAGTGTTTCTATCTGCCTTTTCAGTACTTCTACACTCTACAAATAGTTGATGAATAGAATATAAAATTACTGTGTGAATTTTAACATTTTTGATACAAAATACTACTGCCCTCTCAGAGTCTGCTTTTGAGATAGAGAATTCTCTAATGCTCACTAAGAATATTACTTCAGTAAAACAGGCCTCAGTGAGAGATTTTATTGACAATTTGATTGATATTTCTACAGACTCTGAAATTGCTGACTTGCTAATTTCAAAGAACCTCACTTAGGCTCAGGTGTCTGCAGATTAGAAATATTATTTTCATATCTATGTTAAGAAGATTAACTGCTTCAAGCAGATTAGTGCATAGTGACTAGTTGAAAGAATCTCAGATATGATGATTCTCTATGGCCAATAGATGTTTGACAAAAAGATGAATAATACAAGTAGAATTGAACAATATAAGAATCACTGAGTAGTCTGCAGCAATTATCAAGAAAAAAGTATCAACTATTTAAAGACATTTACACTAGTTGTATTAGCCTTTATCTTCTGAGTGCTTATGGTAATCTCAGTATCTTGAGAATGGCACATTCTGTAGATCAACATGGTTACAGTATTCTTAAATGCCTAGCTTCTCATTAATAAATGTATATATATGCATTAACCTGCCAGGTTCTGTGAGGGATGCAGTGATCTAGTATGCAAATTGATGCAGAGACTATATGATCTGAAGCAAGTAGCATTATTATGATATGAGAAGCTGCAAAAAATACTATTGAAAACAGGCTTCTGTCTCAGTTCTCATGATATTAGTTTTTTCATAAATGATGTCTGCAAGGTCTATATAATTATCTACATAGATGATGTTCACTTATACAGTCTGAATATATTAGATATTAAATAGATAAAAGCCCAGATCACTACTAATTATGAGATTAAGAATGTGAGCAAATCAAATCAGTATTTGAGAATGAAAATTGATTGAAATACTGAATCATTATCACTGTCCCAGCTACTGTTCATAAAAAATCTGCTTAAGAAATTCTCAATGAATGACTGCCACCCAATATCCTCTCCTATAGAGAAGAATATTGATTTTATGAGTGATAATAAAGAACTAAATGCTTATACAGCAAAATTTACATTATATTTCTATCAATTAGAAATTGACTCTCTGCAATATTTCACTGCCAACACATACTCTGATATAAGCTTTGCTGCTAACTTTATAGGGAGATTTAGCTCCTGCTCTATATTGAAGAATTGAGCAGCATTCAAGTGAATTTTTGAATATCTACAAGACATATCTAACATAGATGTATTCTACTAAAAAGACATAGATATAGAATCTGTGGCATTTACTGATGCTGATTGGGTAGGCTGTGATCCAGGTTCCTACTCTATCACTAAATATATCATTTATATGGCAGGAGATTTTATTGCTTGGTGAAGAAGCAAGCAGATAGGCATTTCAAAATCATCTACTGAGGCTGAATATATCATATACTCAGAGGCTGCCTATGAGCTTGTCTGCCTCTAGAAATTGCTAGAGGATGCTGGCTTCATACTGTCCCAACTCAATAATTTTGATAATAATGACAGCCTAATTAAATCATCAGCTAATAAGCTGATGTATACAATTCAGATAGATAATAAATTAGCAATTGAACTGATCAAAAGTGAGGTTATTCCATGCCAATCTAAGCATATAGAGGTCTGCTTCCATACTCTTCAAAATCTTATCTACAAGAATGAAATCTTGATTGATTATATTCTATTTACTAAGAATGCAGCAGACAAGCTGACCAAGCTGCTTGAGGCAACTAGATACACTCTATGACAGCAGATATTAGAAGACACAGTAAGCAGGCAGAAATGATTATATGAAGAAAATAACTGATTTTTCAACAATATGAGTTTTCCAGTCAAATTATGTACTAATACCTAGCTACAGGCTATTTTTTGTATGTAATCTCGAGTACAATTACATTGGTGAGTGGGGGTGTCAGGCCTATTCACCTTCTTATGTAATCCACACTGTATATAACTTCTGCATAGCTAGCAATCACTACATAATCAATCAAGCAATCTATCCTTCACAATGATCTCATAAGAGATAACAATTGAAGTGCTGATGTCTGACAATTAGTTAATGTTGGGGCTTAGCGTAGTTGGCCTTGGCCGCGGGCGTCAGTCCCCATACGTGATTCCGCATAATTTGCATTTATAACGTAATCAATTACCTACCAGATCATATCACCTAACGAATCACTTTAATCTAAATCATTTATGCTCATTATAAAATTCAGCATACAAACTACCCTCACTAAAGAAATTCAAATCAGAAAGTCAGACTTTTATTAGTCATTAAAGCTTATAAAGCTTAGCAAATTACAACTAATGTAATCAATCATTTATTAGATTATATCATTTATTTAATCACTATGAGAGTACTTATATCAGAACACTTTGAGATAAATAAATTAAGTGTCAAAAGAAAGTGTGAAAAGCACTATAACTAGTAGTGTAAGAGAGTAGAAGTATAGACACTATAAGCATTATGAGGAAAAGAAAATAGTAATAAATGAAAATATAAATATCACAGCTTTAATCTATATGTATATAAAATAAATATTTAATTGTCAATTGTTATGATATAGCTGCTTGTATATGAATTAAGATTGATTTATCTTGCTTTATTCTAATGATTAATCTATTCTGATCTTAATTATATTCAGTTGCTCATATTGATTCAATTCTGATTTTCAATTATATATACTTTAAAAATTAATCTAATTTAATACTCAATTATTTTTATATATTCAGCTACTTATTCATTTCATATTCTAATTTTTAGTTTAGTACTGTTATCGCAACTGTTTAGTTAGATAAATGAATTGAAGCTATTGTATTGATATTATTTTAACTTTAGTCAAACTATAATAGATAAGTCATATAAATAAAATACTAAGATGATTTCTAAAAGATAAGTTCAGAGAAAGCTCTGTTTATATATTTCTTTTTTTAGTATAATTGCTTTTTTTTATTACAGTTATTAAATTACTACTAGATAATTTTTATATTTTTAAAGTATTTATTTATAAAATAATTATCAAGTAATTACTATATTATTGCTAGATAGTTATAATTACTCTTTTCAGCTCAGTGATATTATACTGTTAAGAAATTTAAACAGAGCTTATTCTACACTGTTATATTATCTCTCTTTTTGAAGTTTAAATATTTTCTGATACTGATAAATTATCATCAACTTTATCTGCTAGATGTTAGCTCTGCGCTGAGACTAGATTTATCTTCATCACATGATCACACCCACATGTTGTAGCGGCGCCCGCCTGAGTGGCGTTGCTCTAACGACCACCCCGCCCACATGTGATCACTTGTATGTAATATAGCAATAATCTAGCTAGCTCCTCTGAATAGAAGGTTCAACCATCTCACAGATTATAGTCTGAATAGCAGGTTTTTAATAAAAATCACATTAAGAACAGCTGTGTATATGTCTGAATGAGTTCACTCTCTGATCTAATGACTGAACTACTTACCTCTTTAACAGAGAGAAAGTGATCTTTATGATCACATTCTAGAGCTGTTGGAGTGTTCTCATCACTAGACAAGAATGAAGAATTAGAAGACCTGGAGTAGAAATCAAGTTCAAGCCACAAGTCTGATGAAATGCCTGCTTTCAAGTCTATATGTGAATTCATGATATCTAGTGAAGGAACCCCAAGCCCTCAGTCTCAAATGTCTACTTCTAATGTGAGTGGCATGATTACAATAAGTGTAGTAGATTTGTTGGTCTTTTGCCAACAAATGATATATCAGAACACTTCAAATATCAACAATAATACATATGTAGATGATTGCAAATCTCAGATTCATGAATATCAAAAGAATGTTCAAAGAGCTATGAATACTAAAGCTATAATTATAAAGGCTTAAGCTCTAAGAACTAGAGATTAGTCCTTCTATATAACAAGGATGAATTGCTTGAGAAAGGGAAAAAAAGAATGAAATGAGAACTCAAGCTTAAGCAAGCTCATGTAGCATGATCATGTGCACACATGCAAATGATGACTAGGCTAAGTCAGTCAGTCAGAGCAAATCTAGAGGTTCAACTTCTTATAATACCTCTCTTCTCCCTCTTTGTTGTGAGTCTTTATGACTATTTAAAGCTCTCTTTACATTTAATTTTGCCTACTGAGAGGCCTCCCAAGCATTCAAAGTCTTCACTTTTTGTAGGAGACTCATGTTATTTAATATAGGCTCAGCCTAACCTACTCATTTAATGAGGTATTGCTTTTTTCTCTGGTAGGTTCATTCACTATGAATTTCCTCAATCTCAAACTCAGGTCCTTTCAGAGTCTCTATAGCAGGTGACTATCAGTTGGTTTGCCTCTGACTAGACAGGGAATCTGTTGCTGCAGCATGTAGAAGCTTTATATTAAAGACATTATAAATGCTGAGTGAGATGTTCAGTCAGTAAGCATGAGATTCTATTTTTTCTAACATGATATATTGATTGTATTTTGCATTCAGCTTCTTGCACAGATAATTAGTTCTCATGTTCTCTAAGCTCAATCAGATCTTATCTCCAGGTTGAAAGCTTGAAGCTGGGTCTCTTCATCTATTCATGTATTTCTCTTGAGATTGCTGAGCATTCATCATTTTTACTTGAGCTCACTTTAACACTTCACAGGTTTTCCTCATATAATCATCTGCAATCTCAATGAGATTATGTGATGTTTTAACAGAGAGTGCATCAGCTATATCAATAGAGGAGATGTGGAAAAGATGTGTTAAAAAAATAAGCTCATACTCATTGAGACAGCATCTCTATTATTGATGGCCAGCTCTGCTAAAGGGAGTCATTCACATCAGTCATTCTGTTGAAAGCTAATGTATTTGCATAGATAGATTTCCAGGGTCTGATTCATTTGCTCTGTAGCTCTATCAGTCTCTGAGTTATAGACTGTAAAGAGTCATCTCTTAATGTCTAATTTCTCACACACCTGACTTCAAAACATGCTTGTGAAAGCTGACTCTCAATCTGATACTACTATCTTAAAGATGCCATGTTGAGAAATGATGTTGTGAAGAAACACTCTAGTCACTGTCTTCACATCAGTTTTCTTAACTGCTTTTAATATAACTCCCTTGATCAGTCTGTCTATTATAACTATGATGTTCATGTATTCTTTAGAGCTCAGTAAGTTCATGATAAAGTCTATAGAAAGCTTCTGTCACATGTGTTCAGAAATGAAGAGAGGCTTAAGCAGTCTCTGACATTGATCTCTTCATGTGATGTTTGATCTGCAAAGATGACAGTTTCTGATCATTTCTCTCACATCAGTGACATAGCCTGATCAGCAGAACTCACATCTTAGAACTTCTGCCATTTGCTCTTACCTGGGATGGCTGGTAAGAGGTGACTCATGAGCCTCATGCACTAATTTGATTTGAAGAGGTTTGAAGTCTGGCACTCACTTACAATCTTGAAAGAAAAGCTCTTCATTCTCATTTAAAGAGCACTCAGAGACAGAGATCTTAATGCTGAGTTCAGAAGAAAATCTGAATCTTCTTTTATAAAGAATTTACTTCAGACACTGCAAGATCTTGTCATTTTTGTGAGTCTCATTTCACTGAGCTTGAAGAGACATTTTGAATTCCACACTGGCAGCAGCCACTATTGGTTCAATTCCAGGTGCCAGTATGTTTAACTTAAGTAGTTAAGCTTGTCTCTGCTTGATTCTCTCATCATCAGCACCTTGTGACATGTTTTGCTCTCTTTGTGATAGAGTGTCTGGTCCAGTGTTCAACTTCTTTGACTGGTAATCAATTCTGAAGTTGAATCAATAGAGAATATTCATCCAATGTAGCTGTCTTTCATTTGATCTGCATGTAGTCATGAAGTATTCTAGATTTTTATGATCTGTGAGGATTTTGAATTTCTTTACACTTTGTAGCTCAGTGTTCCATTTCTTTAAACACTCAATTATCACTAATAACTTCTTTTCATGAATCTCATAGTTGCATTCTACAGGTGAATACTTGTGAGAGAAGAAGGCATATGAGTGTAGAATGCTCTGCTCATCATATTGTAGTAGCACTTCTTCTGAGACATAATCTGAGAAGTTCATTTTCAATATAGTCTCATAGTTAAGGTCAAATTGAAGCAGGATTAGAGCAGAGATAAACATTGATTTTAGATGCTTAAAAGCTTCTTCAGCCTTACTCATCCACAAAAAAGGAACATTCTTGCATGTAAGAATTATCAGTAAGGTTGTGATCTTTAAGAAATCCCTGATAAATTGTCTATAAAAATTAACAAAGTCTAATAATTCTCATACATCTTTAAGAGTAGTAGATGTCACTCATTTCAAAACAGCTTTAATCTTCTCTGAATCTATTCATATACCCTTACCTGCTTCAATGATGAATTCAAGATATTTTGTGCTGTTCATCACAAACTCACTCTTTCTAATTTCTGCCTGCAGACCTGCTTCTCATAGACATATAAACACCTTTTGTTCATACTCATGATGCTCCTATAAGCTTCTTGAGGAAAATATCAAGATGTTATCTAAATAGACTGAGCAGAAGTCATCCAGATATCCACATAATGCTCAGTTGATATATTTTTGAAATGTGCTTAGAGCATTGGTCAAATCAAAGGGTGTAATCAGCCACTCAAATAGCCTGTATCTGGTTCTAAAGGCCATCATTCACTCATCACCTTCTGTGATTTGAATCCTGTGAAAAGCTGCAATAATGTCCAGCTTAGTGAATTATTTAACCTGTCTAATTCACAGTAGAGTCTTACTGATTAATGATAGAGAATATCAATCCTTTCAGGTGATTTTATTAAGAGCTTGATAGTCCACACAGAATCTTAGCTCACCCTCACACTTCTTCACAAATAGTACAGGAGTGGCTGCAGGGGAGTTGCTCACTCTAATAAAACTCTTATCTAGATAATCTGTAAGAGTCTTTCACAAAGCCAGTAGTTCCTCTTGAGATATATTATATAATGAGTCTCAAGGAGGTTGTTCCATGCTATCATCAGCCTTTTTAATCAGTTCAATCCCATGATCTCTACCTGAGTCATGAAGTGGGGGTAGAGTGTCAGTGGCTTCCTTATCAAATATATTCAAAAACTCATGATAATGTTCATGTAGCTTTTTTCTATGGTCAATCTTTGATTTCACTTCTAAAGTCTTTTGAATGTCAGCCAAACTGATAGTGAAGATCTTGATGTTTCACTTCTCTCAAGTGCTTGCAAGCCTAGAAAAGCTTACAGCAGAGATGAGAATCACATCAGCTTTTGCATTTGAACTAGACTATACCTCTATGCCACTCTCTTCAAATCTCACAATTCTTTGATGAGAGATCACAGTCACCTTTTGCTGAGTCAGCCAAGGGTCATCTAGATACATATCATGACCATGTAACTCATTCATCACATAGAGAAAGGCCTGTTCAGTTATGTGATTATCTATATCAATTTGAATGCCAGTCACTATGCTTGTGGAGAGTCCTATGGAGTCTTCAAAGTCAGTCATTTTAACAGAGAGAATTTCAATGCATAGAAGCTTATGCTTGTTAATGTAGAATTGAGAAATAAGATCATAGACATTACATCCACTATCTATCATTACTCTAGTTGAAAAGGCATTATCTACTAGAGCATTGACAGTGAAGGGTTTGGATATATAAGGGGTTGAACCCCTAGATTTGCTCTGGCTGGCTGACTCAGCCTAGCCATCATTCGCATGTGCGCACGTGATCATGCTACGTGAGCTTGCTTAAGCTTGAGTTCTTATCTCATTCTTTTCTTCCCTTTCTCAAGCAATTCATCCTTGTTATATAGGAGGACTAGCCTCTAGTTCTTAGAGCTTAACCCTTTACATTATAAATTGCTTCACTCCTTTCATTGATAGGCCACTGGGAGCCTTAATTCTGTATCATGAATCTTAACAAACATGCTGACATATGATAGACTATTGAAAGCTTTAAATTCTGCATCATGAAGTTCAATGATAGCATTGATATATGAATAGACTGGGTTAGCAATCATGCTAACAAATGAATGAGCAACATTGAAAATGTCTAGCTGAATGAGATAAAGCAGCAAACTTGTACAACAAATGAATCAACATGAAGTAATGAGCAGGGACACCTTCAGCAGCTTTGAACAACAATGAATGATCTTTCTTCAACAGCAGAAACAGGTTCAGTGTGAGAACAGAGATTTAATAGCCACTCAGCAAGCTGAAATAGCTAATCTATGACAAGCTTTGAACATCTCAACATCAACTCTCTTTCAATTGAACTCACAATCACTCATTGCAGTCAGAAGATCAAAGACCAAGTTATCAGACTGTGAGAAGTATGATGGTTCTAATCTGAAGCACTACCCTCAGTGAGAGCTAAAGCTTTAATTAAAACTTAAGGTCAATGGAAAAGCTTTAGATAATAATGAGAAATGTGCTTGGTATGTGTACTTAAGACTGAAAGGAATGGCAGCAGCTCAAGTTTACTTCTAAGTTGAGAATAATAAGAACAAGATCAACTTCATGATAGAGAGCTTACTGGAGTAAACATGTATGCTTATTAGTGATTCTGTATAACAGGAAAAGGCTATGCAAAAGCTCAACAATTTATAACAGAGTAGAAGAGCTCTCTTTGACTTTCTGCCTGAATTTAATCAGCTACTGCTGGAAGCTGATGGTCATGAATGAAATGATCATGTTAAAAAGAGGTAATTGAAATCTGCTTTAAGCATGGAGCTGAAGGAAGGCATGATGGGTGTAAGAGAATCATCTCTCTATGAGAATTACTGCAGAAAGCTTAGATTAGTTGATCATCAACTCTCTGAGCTTAAGACTTTAAGACAGTGATCTAAACATCATGAGAGCAGATCTTCTTCAGATCATATGACATCTAATTCACACTCTCTACTTTGTCATGCTGTTCTTGACTGATGAAACCAGTCTCTAGCTTTCACTGATGATCTGATGGATCTCTCTCCTGGTGCTGTGACCCCAAGCGCCTGTCACACTAAATTGATAAATCAGACAGAGGTTAATCAATGAAGAGAGCAAGGCCTATGCCTGAGATGCAAAGCTGAAGATCATATGATTAAGAGCTGTCTGTTCTAAACTCTCAGACACTCTGTCATCTTCACAATAGCTAATGTGATCCTCAAGCTGGTACTGAATGACAACAATGTGAATATGAGTAAAGATTCAGGAATAGAGTAGCTTCAATCAAAAGACACTAGAAGAAGTGAAATAAGTAGCTTATGAGAAAGCAATGGAGAAGATTTAAATCTAAGATAATATTCAAACCCTTTACTGTCAATGCTCTAGTAGATAATATCTTTTTGACTAGTGCAATGATAGACAGTAAATGTAATATCTATGATCTTATTTTTCAATTCTATATTAATAAGTATAAGCTTCTGTGCATTGAAATTCCCCCTGTTAAAATGATCAGCTTTGAAGACTTCATGAAATTCTCTACAAGCATAGTGACTGGCATTCAAATTGATATAAGTAGTCACATAACTGAATAGGCCTTTCTCTACATGGTGAATGAATTATATGATCATGATATGTATCTAGATGACCCCTGGCTGGCTCAGCAAAAGATAATCATGATCCTTTATTGAAGAATTGTGAGATTTGAAGAGAGTGGCATAGAGGTAGAGTCTAGTTCAAATGCAAAAGCTGATGTGATTCTCATCTCTGCTATAAGCTTCTCTAGGCTTACAAGCACTTGAGAGAAGTGAAACATTGAGATCTTCACCATCAGTTTGACTGACATTTAAAAAGCTCTAGAAGTGAAATCAAAGATTGATTCTAGAGAAAAGCTGTCTGAACATTATCATGAGTTTTTACACATATTTGATAAGAAAGCTGCTGACGCTCTACTCCCACTTTGTGGCTCAGGTAGAGATCATGAAATTGAACTGATTAAAAAGACTGATAGTAGCATAGAACAACCCCTTTGAGGCTCATTATATAATATATCTCAAGAGAAACTACTGGCTTTGCAAAAGACTTATACAGATTATCTAGATAAGAGTTTTATTAAAGTGAGTAACTCTTCTACAGCTGCTTTCATACTATTTGCAAAGAAGTCTGAGAGTGGATTAAGATTCTGTGTGAACTATTAAACTCTTAATAAAATCATCTAAAAGCACTGATATTCTTTATTATTAATTAGTGAGACTCTACAGTGAATTGAATGAGCTAAATGATTCACTAAGCTGGACATTATTGCAGCTTTTCACAAGATTCAAATCACAGAAGGTGATGAGTAGATAACAGTCTTTAGAATCAAATACAGGCTATTTGAGTGGCTGCTTACACCCTTTAGTTTGGCTAATACTTTAAGCACATTTCAAAAATATATCAACTGAGTATTATATGAATATCTGGACAACTTCTGCTCAGTCTATTTAGATGACATCTTGATATTTTTCTCAAGAAGCTTACAGAAGCATTGCAAGCATGTACAAAAGATGCTTATGTGTCTATGAGAAGCAGATCTGCAGGCAGACATCAGAAAGAGTAAGTTCAAAATGAACAGCACAAAATATTTTGAATTTATTATTGAAGCAAATAAAGGTATATGAATGAATTCAGAGAAGATTAAAGCTGTTTTAAAATGAGCAACACCTACTACTCTTAAGAGTGTATGAGGATTTTTAGACTTTGCCAATTTCTATAGATGATTTATCAGGGATTTCTCAAAGATTGTGACCTCACTGACAATTCTTACATGCAAAAATATTCCTTTTTTGGGAATGAGCAAGGCTGAGGAAGCTTTTAAGTATCTAAAATCAATGTTTATCTCTGCTCTGATCCTGCTTCAATTTGTCCCTGACTGTGAGACTATATTGGAAACAAACTTCTCAGATTATATCTCAGAAGAAGTGCTGCTATAATATAATGAGCAGAGCATTTTACACTTATGTGTCTTCTTCTCTCACAAGCATTCACCTGTAAAATGCAACTATGAGATTCATGATAAGAAGTTATTAGCAATAATTAAATGTTTAAAGAAATGAAATGCTAAGTTATGAAGTGTAAAGAAATTCAAGATTCTTACATATCATAAGAATTTAGAATACTTTATGACTATACACAGACTAAATGAAAGACAGCTATATTGAATAGATATTCTCTATCAATTCAACTTCAGAATTGATTATCAGTCAGAGAAGTTGAACACTGAATCAGACACTCTATCACAAAGAGAGCAGAATATGCCACAGAGTGCTGATGATGAGAGAATCAAGTAGAGGCAAGCTCAACTACTTAAGTTTAATATACTGGCATCTGAAATGAAATCAAGAGTGACTGTTGCCAATGTGAAATCTGAGATATCTCTTCAAGCTCAGTGAAATGAGACTCACAAAAATGATAAAATTCTGCAGCATCTGAAGCAGACTTTTCATAAGAGAAGATTCAGATCTTCTTCTGAACTCAGCATTAAGATCTCTGTCTCTGAGTACTCTTTAAATGAGAATGAAGAGCTTCTCTTTCAAGATTGTAAGTGAATGCCATACTTTGTATCTCTTCAAATCAGATTAATGCACAAGGCTTATGACTCATCTCTTACTGACTATCTCAGGCAAGAGCAAACAGCAGAAGTTCTCAGATATGAGTTCTACTGATCAGACTATGTCACTAATATAAGAAGAATGATCAGAAACTGTCATCTTTGCAGATCAAATATCACATGAAAAGATCAATGTCAGAGACTATTTAAGCCTCTTCTCATTTCTAAACACATATGACAGGAGCTTTCTATAGACTTTATTATGAACTTATTAAGCTCTAAAGAATACATAAACATCATCATTATAACAGACAGACTGATCAAGAGAGTTATATTAAAAGCAGTTAAGAAAACTGATATGAAGACAGTGACTAGAGTGTTCCTTTACAACATCATCTCTCAACATGATATCTCTAAGACAGTAGTGTTAGATTGAGGATCAGCTTTCACAAGCATGTTTTGAACTCAAATGAGAAATTAAACATTAAGAGACAACTTTTCATAGTCTATCACTCAGAGACTGACAAAGCTACAGAGTGAATGAATCAGACTCTGAAAATCTATTTACACAAGTATGTTAGCTTTCAACAGAATGATTGATATGAATGACTCTCTCTGACTGAGCTGATCATCAATAATAGAGATGCTGTCTCAACAGATGTGAGCTCATTCTTTTTAACACATCTTTTTCATGTCTTCTTCATTGATATAGCTGATGCACTCTCTATTGAAATGTTATATAATTCTATTGAGTTTGCAGATGATTATATAAGAAAGACTCATGAAGTATTGAAGTGAACTCAAGTAAAAATGACAGATGCTAAGCAATCTCAAAAGAACTACATGAATAGATGAAGAGATCCAGCTTCAAGCTTTCAATCTGAAGATAAGATCTAGTTGAGCTTAGAGAATATGAGAACTAATCATCTGTGCAAGAAGCTGAATACAAAATACAATCAATATACTATGTTAGAAAAGATAGAATTTCAAGCTTATTAACTGAATGTCTCATCTGATATTCATAATATCTTTAATGTAAAGCTTCTACATGCTGCAGTGATGGATTTCCTACCTAGTCAGAGACAAATCAACTGACAGTCACTCACTATAGAGACTTCAAAAGAACCTGAGTTTGAGATTGAGAAAATTTAAAGTAAACAAATCTATCAGAGGAAAAAGCAATATCTTATTAAATGAATAGATTGAGCTGAGTCTACATGAAATGACATGAGTCTCCTACAAGAAGTGAAGACTTTGAACACTTGGAAGGCCTCTCAGGAGGCAAAATTAAATGTAAAGAGAACTTTAAATAGTCATAAAGGCCTGCAACAAAGAGAGAGAAGAAGAGTATTACAAGAGGCTGAACCCCTAGATTCACTCTGACTGACTGACTCAGCCTAGTCATCATTTGCACATGCGCATGTGATCATGCTATGTGAGCTTGCTTAAGCTCCTGTTCTCATCTCATTCTTTTCTTCCCTTTCCCAAGCAATTCGTCCTTGTTATATAGGAGGACTAGCCTCTAGTTCTTAGAGCTTAACCCTCTACATTGTGCTCAGTTCATATCTCAAAACATGCATTTACTCCATATTGTGTGCGAGAATGTTAAATGTGATAATCTACTCCTTCATGTAAACTCATTCTTAAGTTCAATAATTTTATATCAATTCTAACATGCGATAAGATATAATTATTCATAATGAGATGCCTAATATCAATGCTAGAAGTTGATGAATGCTCCTACAGTGCGCACCATTATGTGAAGGAAGATTGATGTCGGCGAGAAAGAAATAGACCTCGAAATGCAAAACCAAAGAAATCCATGGGCACGACTGGTTGTATAAAAAGGGGGAAGGTATAGACCAAATAGGACAGATAATGCACAAACTAGGAAGGCGGTGATCCAAAATAGGTAATCCCCTGTGAGGCAGAATAGTGATCTTATTGATCTGACTGAACTGAACTCCCCCTCCCCTTCAGCGAACAGAGGATTTCACCCCTCTTTTATAGAGGTGGTAGATGACTGATATCCTTATGCTTATACTGCTCATTTTACATACAATTCTAGCCTGAAAAGGCAAGCAAAGACATAACAATGGGAAAGATATCCCTCAATAGAAGAACTATCAAAGAAAGGCAAATACTTTCAGTATATCCATCAATAGGAGAACAATTGAAGAAAGGTAAATTCTTTGAGATGAAAGTAGTGGGTAAGTTGTTTGCAATCGCAACATGTTGGAACCATGGTACAGTCCGCCACAGGCGCGATATATCTGCTGCTACGGCCGTATCGCCGTATCTAACTAACATGTCTTACAGGTTGAAACGAATGTGATATTCCAGTTGCTTTTTAACATCACGGACAAGAGGGACAACTGAGACCCAGACTTTCAATGCCTATTACCTCCTACTGAGGTGATTATGACGACCAATTGTATAGCCCTTCAAACCGTTGTTACCAAGCCACCCAGAGTCACCTGTTTCAGAAGAGGAAAAATGGTCTGATTCGAGCGGTTGCATCGCATATCCATATAAGCACATCCCGCCCTGCTACATTTCCTCGTCCATATCAATACCCCACTTCGCCCTTCCCATGACCTTGGTACACCGCGGGGGACCGGAAAGCGAAAAAGACAGCGACGTATCTCATACTTTCGGAAATCACAATATCCTCATGCATGAAGCCGAGAAACGTGGCATGAGGGGAGGGCGAAACAGAATGTCTTCGCTAATAATTCAGTAATAACAATATCAAGTTCTCCGTCTGCTGCGCCAAAGGTTACGAATGGTTTTATTGAAGCCCTTACAACCAACTGATGCACCTTTTCACCCGGAAATTCTGCAGTGTAGAAACTAAGCACTTGGAATTGTACCTGTTTAATGCATCAAGATGAGCGAGAATGAAAAGACTTTTCCAGACATCAAGTGCTACAACCCCGCATTTCAGAATCAACCGGAAACGTGGGGTCTGTGTACGCTAAACCATCCCACATTGAATATCCTCAAAACCGCTCAGTTAAAGTTTGACTCGACTTTTGATATTTATGTAGGCTTAAGTGGGAGTGATTCTGTAACAAGCCAATCACCCCCTGTTCCGTTTTCACCACACTTCAAGTAGAGATGGATACGAACATGTCTTCCAAATAAAAATCAAAGATGGTGAAGATAAAAATGCTGAATTGTACACCTGAGAATAATAATCAGTGGTTATATGCAGTGCCCAGCCGCAATTTTAGGAGCAGAGTCCACGTTTGTTGAGCATCAGGGGGCATTTCGAACAGATCCACCTCCAGGGGAAATCCTGACAATGAAATGGGACATCAGGAAGCCCCTAACAACAGAAAAGGGAAATCGGTAAGCGAAGAATTGAAAAAGTAAGTCTCCCATGTCTATGTATTTTAATACAGCTGTATTCAGTGTTCAAGTCAACAGGTCGCAGCCACAGACATCAGGTATAACGCCATACAACGCATTTAGATCCTGCTTTAAGCCTTGGGAGTAAAATGGTTGTAAATCCAGAATCTGAGCAATGAAAAATTGCAAAAGTGGTAAGCCGCCCCACATAAGATAAAATCTCGATTAAACCCTGCGCATGGGGTGAACAAAATCGAACAGTGCAATTGCTAAGTGGAATGCTTGCCTTGCCTAGACATACAGGTAGCCTGTTCACAGTCTCTCGAGCATTGTTTTGACTTGGCAAATACGCATTGACCTCTCACTTCATTACTCCACTTTCAATGGGAGTGGGGATTTCATCCATACTGTATCAGCACTCAGTTCTCTTCAAAATCCTCAGGAGCTTGCGTCGAGATCCATTTTCTCCATTAATGCTCGACTGGCAGATGCTGAATCAAGTTTCTGTCTCCCTCTGTCCCATTTACGGGTGATAAGGAGACACAATATTTTCCCCCGTATCGTGAAGCCTCTATACCTCGTGGTAAGACCTAATTTCTTGCCGTCTTCGATTATGTCTGAAGAAGGTTCAGTACCGGCCTTCTTCCGTTTCGCAACATGAGTATCTTGGGAATCGCTAATATTTCCCCCATCATAATTAGTTTCCGTACGGTTCCGTTGGCACTGTCGACGTTGATTCGATGGTTGGATGCCTTCTTTATTTGAGGTAGAGGGTATTGCTGTGGGTATATCCTGCAGGTTCATTGTAGACTCGTTTTCACTCTCAGGAATAATAGTTGGTACAGAAACGGGGTCATGAACGATGTGGATCCGAGCGTGTTCAGTCCCAATCAGTTCATTCGAATTGCTCTGGACTTTGGACGTTTGGTTGTTGAACGATTTATCTTTTGTAACGATTGAATGGCTGGTACCTCCATCACGGAGGAAAATGGACACCTCGAAATCATCTGCTTTACCTGTTAACATGGATAGCACACTCAAAGGGGGATACTGCACGGGCAATAATATCGCACCTTCTGAGAGAACGTCCTTCACGGGTTTTAACTTCTTTTTGGCTCGAGCTCGGGCGTTCTCCTCTCGGAGCTTGGGTAAGATCAGTGGCTGTATACTATTGAAGACGCGGAGCAGAGCTGGGTCGCGGGCATCAAGCAGCCAGCGTGAATATGTGGGGTTTTCAAGATATATCCTACATTCCAGGACAGAGTATTTGCTGATGCGAAGGTAGCGTCTGATTGGAGGCATGAGGCATCGCAGATAGGTGAGGTTTTCCTGAACCAGCAGCTTCAATCAGCTCCCACCCCTGAAGCAAACGTAGATGTAGACCAAAGGCGAGTAATAACTATGGTAAGGCAATTATATTTTAAGATCCTTCCGAGCACCGTCACCACAGACTCTTGTTGCTTGTATTGGTTTTATTGATATGTTTGAAAAACTTCCATCCAGAGTAGTAAGGGTGAGCACGTGACGTTAAAGCTATCCCCTCATCTGTCTTTTGTTGCACAATTAACGTGATAAAAGATGACACATTTGAGATCAAAAAACATCTTAATCAATCCTGATCACATCCCTATAAGCTCTCTCCCATCCTCTCAGGCAGCAAGTCTGATGGTGTGCTGATGCAGTGCTGCCAGTGTGCTCAGTCCCTCAACATCACTGAACACATTCTGAGCCTTAACACACATCTGCTTTCTCATACACTGTTCATTCAAGAGATCTCATCTTCTCATCTCAATCACCTGCTGCACATGTGAACTGAATGACATGAAGTCTTCAAGCTCCTCTACACCAGCAGGCAGCTCAAAGAGCAGAAATGTCACATCAATATGTCTCAATCTATGTGATCTAATGACTAGTGATCTTCTAGTCACTCATGAGACTGAGATATAGAAATCTCATGCAGAAGCACTAGCTGCTGCAAATATGCTTGATCAGATTGAAGAAGACTTAGATGTCATGAAGACAAAAGATCTATCAAGAACACTGACTCTTGAAGCTGCTGTGAAGATGTTAGTCAAGAACTGATATAATGAAAGTCTAGAAACAGCTAAGCAATTCATCACAATCAAGTCTGCTGACTTCACTGATGCAAATGATGCAAGAGCTTCTATCTATGCAAAGACAGCTGCAGACAGCATCAATGTAATAAAAATATCAGCAATCATACTGCAGAAATCTCTGCTTAGAAATAATCTCAGAGAAGAAAAAATATTATGAATTCTTGTATATATGTCTTTAAATCATCTAGCTCACAAAGCAAGCTCAGTTACTACTCTTAGAAAGCTGAAGACTGAACTTTCAAAGTCTTTGACAGCAGTCATTACAGCAGTTCAAGTCATTCTCATAGACATTGTCATCATTTCTAAAAGCTTGCAAGACATGAAGACTCTGCTAGTCAAAAAGAATGTTTTAGCAGTCACTCTCATCAATGCTCAGATAGAGAAAAAAGAATATTGAATCATCTGTCTGATTTCTGAGCTGCTTATGAAGATTAGTGACTATGATGATAAAACTCTGTGTCTATTAGCAGAATTCATGACAGAAGAATTCACACTTCAAATCAGAATCAAATTTGTTCAGAGTTGCTAAACAAAAATACACTCTGAAAACTCAACAGTCACTATTATATTACACTTTTCACAAGAGACAGCAGTAAATCTATCATCAAAAGTGAAACTATATGAATATTAAAAATCAGTGATCAGAAAGACATCTAAGATCAAAATACAATAATGCAGCAAATGCTGAGAATTTCATCAAAAGAGATACTGCCTCTGCATCTCTCACTGCAAAAAATGCAATTCTAAGAATCATGTGAAAGAAAATTCATCTTGTCATAAGAAGAATGAAGCATGTGAATGCCTCAATCACTGCACTAACTGTCTTGAATCACATGCTGTGAATGATTCATTCTGCTCCATCAGATCAGAGATAAAGAATGAGACTGTTCAAAGATATTCAAGAAATCAGCTGAGAAATATCTGCAATGCACAGAGTAAGACATACTTGATCAAGACAAGTAATAGCAAATGTGATGATCAAGGTCCATCAGCAGACCTGAGGTTGAATGATTCTACTGAGTGTAGATCTAATCTCACACTGACATCAAACACAGCATCAAGCACAGCATTGAGCACAGCATCAGACACAGCATTAAACATAGCATCTAATTCAACATCTAATGCAACACTCAACATGTCATCTTACACAACAACACTCTTCTTTCAGCTACTCAATGAAGAAGAACTCTAGATCTTCACAATTTCTGCAGATTATGCAAGTCAATGTAGAAAAAGAGAATTCAGCACATAAAACAACTCTCAATCTAGCATTTGAAAAAAAAATCAATATTTTTCTCATATAGAAACTCTGAATTCACAGAAACTTAAGTTAATGCATCTCTAAAAAGCATTCAGCATTCAACTGCTTTGCCTCAATTGAAAAGTGAGACAGAAAGTCACAGGTCCTCACCTATGTGTGTAAACACTCACAAATTTATGCTCATGCAGTTTCAGGCCTCTGGACAGAAAACTGAGACATTCATATGCTGCACATACAGATCTGAGATCTACAGCTTCAGACAGTCAATATATACAATGCATCTTCAGATGCAGAGAATTCTGAACAAGATATGAACTGTCTTCTCTCCTGATCTGTCTCAGCACTTCTGTTGCTTCTCACTGATGATCTTAATATCAAGCACCTCATGTGACAATCAGGAGTGTCTCCAAGCATGTGAATGAAATCATTCCTGCAATGAATCATGAATTTCAACTTTACTCTCATCATGGACTCAGACACTCTCACACATGGGCATAACATGATAGACCTAGCCTGGGCCACCCTGGAATTAGTTATTAAAGAAGTGGACACACAGATGGATAGATCTCTTTACACCTCCTCTGATCATCAGACTCTTCTTATCAAAATTAGTCTTTCAGCTGAAGACCTATAAGTCAAAACTAAACAAACTATGTGATATCTCAGAGTACCTCAATACAGATCAGCTGGATGCCCTGACTAAAGATATCACAGATGCACTAATAGCTTTCCTGGAAAGTTTCATCAAGAAGAGCACTGGGCAATGCACAGGTCAGTCATAATGAAATGAGGACTGTCAGAAAGCAGTGACAACACTACATCAGACACAGCATCTAAACTCTAGTTTTTTACAAGAAGCAAAAAGCAATATAGCCAGAATCATCAGAAAAGTCAAGAGAGAATACTGGTGAGACAAGATAGCAGAGATCTCAGCAGGGAAAAATATCTTTAAGATGATCAAATGAGCTCATTCAACTGGCTCTTTTCATTTCTCCCCTCTTGTAGATGAAGAGACTGAGCTAACACAGACAATTCCTAGAGAGAAAAGAGATCTTCTGCAATAGATACTCTTACAGAAGACTGCAAGCAGAGAGGATATTCCAGTTAGCTGATTCAACTCATCATCTGTCAAATTATCATTTCTTGTTGTTTCAGCACATGAGATACAAAGTTCTCTGCTGAATACAGGTAATACCACTTCAGAAACTGATGAAGTGCCAACAGAGGTGCTACAAAAGACATGATCACATATTAAGATATCAGTGAAAAGACTGTTCAGAGTCTGTCTTAGAGTTGACTGACACTCAATCTTCTTTTGAGATGTCACACTGATTGTGCTGTATAAGGTCAATAGAGATTTAACACTTCTGCAATCCTACAGACTTATAGCTCTTCTCTCAACATTGAAGAAGGGACTGAAATGCCTGATAGCTCATAGACTGGTCTGAACAGCTATACAAGAGAAGATTGTTCATCTTCAGCATTTTGAAGCTCTCTCTGAGCAGGCTGCCTCAGATCTAGTGGCAGTGATGATTCATGATATAGAGGAAGTCTAAGTCTATGGAAAAGTAGTCTCTCTTCTTACTCTGAATATCAAGAGTGCTTTTAATGCTGTACTCAGAGAAAGAATACTGCAGAGATTGCAAGAACAAGACTGATCATCAAATTTAATTAGATGAGTGAAAAGCTTCATGACAGAACACACAGACAGAATCAGATTGAATGAACTTCTGAAAGAGCTCTTTGATATCTCAGCAGAGCTTTCACAAGACTCACCAGTCTTATCTATTCTATTCATGCTGTATATTCAGCCTTTGTTCTTTCTAGAAAATATACAAGGAAGATGTGCACACTCAGACTATACAGATGATCTAGGACTGCTTAGTGCTGGAATCACTCTTGAAGAAAATGTTGTTACTCTTCAGGAGAATTTCAAGATGCTAAATAATTGAGCCAGCAAAGAAGAGCTAACATTTGATTTTGTCAAAACTGAGTTAGCACACTTCACATAGTGCATAATTCTTTCAAACCTCTCAATTGATCTTGAAATAACATCTGACACTCACTCTATTACAGCAAATGCAGTGAAAAGCTTCATAAGATATCTAGGAATTTGACTAGATAGAAAACTGAGCTTCAAGAAATATGTGGAGACCATGATGGCTAAGACATGACAGATGTATAATGACATACAGGTATTAAGCAACATGGTAAGAGACATCTCAGTACAACTACTTAGACAATTCATTCAGATCTATATGCTCTCTGTGCTTTGCTATGAAGCAGAGACCTGGTGGCCTGAAGCCACATGAATGAAGAAGGAAAAGAAAATCTTCAATTGAATGAATTGCTTAGTCAGAAAGCTAGATCTAGTCCTTAGAGATGCTTTGTGAGAGGCACTGCCAGTCTACAAGATCACACCCATTTCAGCTCTACACTGTGAGCTAGAAATCATGTCAATGAAAGAGACACTAGACAACTGATGTGTTGTATTTGCAGTAAAAATCAAAAAGCTTGACAAGAGGCATCTGCTAGTGAGGTACTTTAATAAAGTAGCTATCACCAAGCCCTATACCACATGTCTGTCTAGAGTGTCCAATCATGCTGATGGAATAGAAGCACATGACCCTCTACTCACACTTTCTTGAATGAAATTTCTCAGAAAAGAAGATCTGCAGATTGAGTATGAGACAGATCACACAAAGAAACAGACAGCACAAAACTTTAAAAGCTAACTACAATAATGCAATCCTCTGAATCTGATGATCTTTACCAATGATTTATAGATAGAGTGCTCTCAGTGTGTGATTGATGCAGAATGAGCTATATGCTGAGATAATGAACATCATCTAATCTTCACAGAAAACCTGCTAATGAATAAAGCAGAGATCTTTTATACAGAGACAATGACAGCTCTGCAGAATCTAAAGAAAGTTATTACCTCTTCTCAGATGAAGTTTGCTAGCAATGTCTACATTTGCCTAGACAATTTGATGATAGCATAAGTCCTTGAATCTGTGTCAAACACCTTTAGCCAGCAGATCTTTGTACAGTTTCTGAAAGTTATAAAGATCTGACAGAGCAGAGATAGACTCTCATTGATCACTCAGAGCAGAGTGATCATTAGATGAGTCTCAGATCACATAGATGTGACTGATAATAAAAAGACAGATCTTGAAGTCAAAGCAGTCACAGCACAGACAGCAAGTGCAAGCATGATATCTCAATCTAACAGCATAGACACTCTAGCTTATATAAAGTGGCATACTATGGAACAAATCACATAGGTCTTTGAGAACTACTGAGTCAAAAATTGATACAAACACTATATGAAGCTGGAGATCTCACTAAAGAGAGTCTCAACAGAGATAAAACTTTCACACTTCACATTAGAAAAGCTCTATGCTGTCTGATCAGATCATGAAGACTTCACAGTCTATCACAGTCATCTTAAGCATGAAGATGCAGAGTGCTACTGTCAGTGTGATCATAGCAAAATCTCTAAACATTTCTACTATTGCACTCTTGTAAGAAAAGTAGCAAAGTGATGCTGATCTATCTACAATCTTCATGAGACACTGACAATCTTGCATGAGACTCTAGAATTCAATAACTGACTAAGAGAAACAGTCTTCTATCAGAATATCTGTTCAATGTGCTGTTGTGCATCTTCAGATCAGATTTCACAGATCATTCTCTTCTCTGTCTTGCTTCTGTTCTTCTCATCATCTTCTTCTTCTTTCTCTCTTTTCTCTTCTTTCTTTTCTTTCTTGTCTTTTTCTCTATCTGCCTCTCCTATCTCTCTTTCACAAATCTAAAATCTCTCAAAACCTCTGCTCTATGGCAACTGACTCATGGGCTCTGCTGGTGCAGCAATATATAATCCTTTGCCTCATTTGTAAGATAGCTACTAGATAGATAGTCATCTACAGATGCAGCTCTACCTGCCCTATAGTTCAACACAGACTCTACTAGATCACATGCTTATAAGGCACGTGGACTAATCAGGTGTTAAATAAAAACATATACACACACACACACACAATTAACGCGATTTCATTAGTGTATATTATAAGTGATATTATTGACTAAATGAAGTAATATTGTGTACTTTTTGATATTAGTGTATTATAATAAGCTAAGCCTAATTAGATTATATATATTCTTCAGCTCTGCCAACATCATAAAATTCCTTTTAGCATCTAGTTTTCAAGCAAAGAGCTATATTCTTATATGCTGAGCGCTTAAATCTTGATCTAGAAGCTTGTCTACCCTTCTGCTGACCTAGCTTTTACATATATTAATATCAGACACAAATTGTAGACTTTGGTAGTGAAATTTATTGATAAATAAATATTAAAATTGATTACTCATAGAGTAAATAATTATAAACCTTTAAATTAAATTCAAAGAGTTGCTAATAGAGCTTCTCACAGAAGCTTATATGAGTAGAAAGTCTACAGATCCTCTGCTGCTTCATATATATATACTGAAGTCTTTACATGTTAACAACAACAGCATTAATAATTCAATAAAAATGTGAAGATATTAAAATGAATAAACTAAGTATTAAAAGAAAGCGTGAGAAGCTCTATAACTAAGGCTGTAAAAGAGTAGATATATAGATACTGCAAGTGCTATGGAGAGAAGAGAATAGTGATGAATGAAATGTATATGTAGAATTGAATAGTAGTTAGTCACTGAATCACTCAAAGAAACTTTGAGAATTTAGAATATTTATATATATGAATGAATAGCAATAGATTTTATCTCTAATCTTTCATGAAATGGGAAATTAGTAATATAGTAATCTGAATCTTCATAAAGTGCTGATACTAAAGAACTAAATTTTAAAATGATGCTAATTCTCTAAAAAATATTGATTTTAAAGTACTTTGATAAGCAGTATGAAGATAAGTACTTTAGTAAGTGAGTGTAAGAACTTAGAAAATCTGATTCTAAAATAGTTTGATAAACAGTATGATAAGTAGTGTGAGAACAAGAAGCTAGTATAGAGAGTTTTAATATCACAGTTACCCCCTCTTTCATAGATACTGATCTTGGCAGCTCTGAAAAATAATTGATTTTAAATATAGAGATATGAGTGTGAAGTGTTTGTTGATATAGAGGATAACACTTATGATGCTTATTTAGTAATTTTAAGGGACTGATTGTGTAAAATAATTGTTATGAGAGTATTTATTATTATAAGAATAAAGAGAGAAGATATTTTTTACTTTTTAAACTTTTCTTCTTTTACAATTTCACAATTAGAATCATTATAGATTCTTTGCAATTGCTGCTGTCTCTAATCTTGAAACTTTTCTTATTTCTTTCTTGTATCTGTCAATATGACAGAATCAATTCCTGCACTCTTTGATCTTTGAGTAAGCTCTTCTGTTTTTTAATGTGTTTGATATCATCATATGTATGATGATAGGTTGACAGATCTATTGAGTCATAGCTTATGATTGTTTGATCATATGACTGACTTTGTATTAAAGATATCTCTATGAGTGATGCTTGCTCAAGCTGAGTAGTTTATCTGTGATATGTGATTATTTCTACTGTGAAAAATACTGTAGTCTTTGCTGCCTTGCACATAAGTCATGTATTTGAATGAGTATAGTGTGTATTTAGCTTCTTTACTTATTGTGATGACTAATAATTATTTATTTAGCTTCCTCTGTCTTCTGAGTTGAGTCAGCTACTTGCTTTTCAGAATTTTCTATTCTTTACAGAGCAAGTGAAATCAATAAAGATCTTATATTATTGAGTCAAGCTACTGCATCTGATAGCAGTATTGATAGCTTTTTCTCATGCTATTCATTCAGTGAAAGCTCATACTGCTGTTTTAATTGATGTTGCTTATTGTGCTCAGCATTGAATTGAGACTACAAGTATGCTGATAGTGTTCTCTGAAAATGAAAAGTGAGAAAATATGAAGAAAGAAGTTGTGTGTGAGATGAAAAACTCTGAGTTGACTGAGAAGAAAAATATTAAACTTGAAAAGAAAAGAATTATTATTTCTGAATAGTATATAATAACTATAATGATTATAAATAGAAATTAAATCAGAGAGAACTAAAGATATACATCTGAGTTATTAACTTGTTTAGATAATAATAAAATAAATTTTTTCTGAAGACTTATTAATTTTTAATGCCTTGCTTGCTTCATTAAAACCACATAAAAAAAAAAACTCATTTGAGAAAAAGTAGTGAAAATAGTGCATGCATGAGAAAGAATTATTGCTTAATACACTTTTCAGAGTGAGTCTAACATGCTTGTCACTGTGATTTCTGTTGTTTAAAAATATTAAATATCTTAGTTTTTTAAATATTTTTAAGAGATTTTTATATATTATCTAAAGATTTATAGTTTATTCAGTATATATAGTATCATTCTTTACTTTAATATTTTTCTTTCTTTAATATCTTCTCAACTTGAAATTCTTCTTCATTATTCACTAGCTATGGTACTGGGGGTGAAATACTATTATTTCTCATTTTATAAGACTTAAACAGTGAGATATGAATGACAGAGTAAATATTGCACATTGAGTATAAAAGAGAGAGTTTATATATTTATATATTTCAAGATTCAATAATTTGAAAAGAGTTAATAAATTTATGATTTAATTTTCTAGTAATGTAAAGCATGTAGAAATTTTTTTTATTGAGAAGCACTCAGTCTATTACATAGAAGTACTTTACACTGTGTTTGAAGTTATAGTATATTTTTTGCATAATATTAATCTTCTTCAGCTGTTTTTAAATCTTTTTCTGTATTACTTATATTTTTTTATCCTGATTGATTACCTCAATTAAGCTTGAATAGAGTGAATTACTGATATTTATCTAAAGGGCAAATCTGTAGCTGAGAAGTGCATAAGTTGAAACTTCATTAATTGAGCTATGTCATAAATTGTTATAGATGAATTGCATTAAAGATAGTCATCTATCTCAGTTATCTTGATAAAAATTTATGAAGCATTGAAGATAATACTTTAGTATCTGATTCTGATATTTAGTTTGATCATCTGTCTGTGAATGAAAAACTATAAATAGCCTTCATTTGATCTCAAATAGATAGTAGAGAGTTGATCAATATTCACTTGTGAAAAGAGCTCTTCTATTTAAAATATAATTTTTAAGGATATTAAAAATTCTATAAGCATAAGTATAGATAATGATTGCAAGACGTTCTATAGTAATATCTTTTGTATATAGAATGTATATAGTATATTTGATTAATATATCAACTAAGATAAGAATTATATCATAAATATTATTTAGCCAGGTGATAACTGAAAGGCCAGTGATGAAGTTCATAGTAATAATTTATTATAAATTAATTGATGTTAGAATTGAGCCAAGTTTATCATACTGTTTATGATGGTGTGCTTTTTCCCTTTGGCAAGTATTATAAATATGAACATGTTTAGTGATATCCCAGATAAGACTATATCAATAGTACTTACTTTGAACATACTCAATAGATCATTTTATGTCAAAATGATTCTTTTATGAGTTATAATAATTGATGTAGATTATATCTTTGATTAGTACTTATTGCAGTAAAACATAAACTCTATTATTTATCTGAATTAAAATATTTTTTGAGATGATTCAGAATATATTATTATTCAAGATTATATCTTTATCTCTTATCTTCTGCTTCTTTGCTATTGCAAAGAAGTATGAGTCCTGTGCTTTAATAAGAAAAAAAGTGAGAGATTCTGATATATCTATATATATTGATTCAATGACTGTAGAAATAATAATCAGCAATCTGAGAATATCTCAATCTTTAAGATGTATATTTGAAACTAAACTTCTCTCTCTTAGAGATTTTTTAGTCAGCATATTAAATAATTTTAATAAATATAATGTGAGCTTGTAAGTGAGCATCTGATGCAGTAATAAGAGAGAATTTACACTCAGAGTGAGATTTGAGAGAGATTTAGAGCTTAGAGTATTGAGATTAAGAGATTTCACACAGAGTTTATACTCTTAATCATAGACTCAAATGCAGTTAATAAAAATTATAACTTTTTTATAAGAGTTAAATTTTTAACTTTATTTGATACTGTGATAAAGCTTCTATTGCTAGATAAAAAGTATGATCTCATTATAAAAACAGTTAATGTAATTTATATTATGAATGAGTTAATCAGTTGAGTTTTATTTATTTGAGCAGTTTTACAAAATAAAGTTATATATTGACAGTGCTTCTATTCATCTAGATAGATATTAATTCAGTGTTTTAGTTGTCATGAAATACTGATGATAGATATGATCAAAATAGATAAAAATTGATTATTGACTCTTTTTCATATAAGAATATCAATTATTGAAATATGCAATAATTGCAAGAAGTTTTTTATAATGAGTATCATATTATATTTCTATATATAAAAGTTTATAAGATCAGAATGCAATTAAGTATCATTAATCATTATCTTATTTTTGAGATATAATAACAGTTATTACTACTGTAAAGATATTAGATTCAATTTGAGTTTCTCAGCTTAAGTCAAAATAAGTAAGTAAAGAAGTCTGCATAAAGTGTTCTTTTAGATTGTCAAAGTTATGTTGAGTGTCTTTTGTTCATATGAACTGTGATTTTTATCTCTTCTTCTTTGAGATCTTTATAAGATCAAAGAGATGCTTTGTGATTTTGAAGCAGTTTTCAATAAAATGATAATAGAAGTTTGCAAATCTTAAGAAAGTCTGAACTTTCTTAATATTAGTTGAGACTGATCATTTTATAATAATTATCACTTAATCTGATTTTATTTCAATACTCTGAGATTCAACAATAGATCTCAGAAAGAAAATTTTATTTTTGACAAACTCACACTTAGTGTGTTTTGCAAATAGATTCACACAATCTAGATATTCAAGTATTTTTTATATATACATCTTATGCTCATTCATTGAGTTTGAATAGATAAAAATATTATCTAGATAAATCATACAGCATATGTCAAGAAAATCTACTAGAATATAGTTTATATAGATTTGAAGAATAGCAAAAGTATTTGTAAGCTCAAAAGATATAATATTATACTCAAAGTGATCATATCATATTTGAAATACTGTTTTTCATATATCGCTGTACTGAATATATATTTTGTAATAAGTATCTCTAAGATCAATCTTGAAGAAGACTTATACTTCAAAGAATATATCTAGCATCTCATTCACAAAAGATAATAAATATCTGTTTTTAATTATGAGATAATTTAAATTTTTATAGTCTATACAAAGTCATAGATCTTTATTCTTCTTTAGAATAAAGAGAATGAAAGCATCTGCAGAGCTTTGAGAAGAAGATATTCAGTCTCTCTCCAGTACACTATTCAAATAGTCCTGAAAAGTTTTTAGCTCCGTTTCAAAGAGATTATAAATAGATATGAATGAGAATCTGACTTCTTTTTCAAGGTTAATTGAGTACTTTGTATCAGGTACAAATGCACTAAATGTACCTTCATCAGAGAAAAGATGTACATATAATCAGACATAGTCAGACAAGTTATTGATGAAAGCTGTATTTACAAATAAGCTAACTTCTGACAGCATTGAGATTTTAGAGAAAGATTTAAGAGCCTGTAAGATTGAGGCAGGTACTATTATAAGTATATAGTCAGAAGTATTAGTAAATAATTCATTAGCAGCATCTGTTACACTCAGAGCTATCTTTTGATTATTTGATATTTAATGAAAATAGAATTCTTTATTCTTTCAATCAATAAGAGAATTAAACTATTTGAATTAGAAAAATTCTAGTATCATATTATAGTCTAAAAGTTTAATAATATAAAAAGAGTGAAGTTCTCTGACTATAGTTTTCTTGTTATCTGAAACTTCTATTTCTAAATTGATAATTTCAAATAAGTGTATTTAATGATCATTAAATTCCTCTATTTTGTATAATATGTACTCTGTTAATTGCAATTTATATGATTTGACTCAGAATTTACTGATAAAACTTACCTGAGCTTTAAAATCTATAAAAGTGAGAATTGACATGACTTCTATAAGTGTTGAAATTTAGACAAAAAGAAAAAAGAATAAACTTAGTGATTGCTGACTTTTAAGTATGTTAAGAGTTATTATTGTAGTATAAATAACACTTTTTATTCATTTTATACCTTTTTTAAATTTAATTTAAAAAAAAACTTTAATAAAGACTTTGAAGTTGAGAATTTATCTTCAATGAGCTTGTTCTTCTGAGTCTTACAGTCTGTATTGAAGTGTGTGAAGCTTCAATAAATATCATATTAAATGTTAGAGTGCTTTTTGCATTTTTAGCTTTTTTTTTTTTAGCATTATTGATATATTATTATGTAAATCTTTTCTATGAGTAGTGTTTTTTTCTTGTATAGTTGCACTTACTAATATGATAAGTTTTGAAATATTGCTCTTTACAATAGTCAGTTTTATGATGAAAGTATTGTAGAAGAGATCTCACAGCTTAACTATATATCTCTTAAATTCTGTATAAAGAAAGAGTAAAATCTTGTCAGATAGATGTATCTTTTACTGATGATCACTATATTTCTCAAGAATATAATTCTCAATTGACTAAAGAGTGAAAACAAAGTCATAAATGATTTACTCTTCAGATTGTCTCAATGTCTGATATTTCAACTCTTAGTTCTAGCTTGTCTTGTGTGAGTTAATGGTATTAGCATAAATCCAGTTATAGAATTCATTTCAGGTAATTAATATCTTCAGTTTGATGTAGTATTGTTGTCATTTCTATTGTAGCTTAGTATAAAAATGTATTACTGCTTTAAGAATTTTGTGTTCATTATCATTCTCAAAGTAATATCTTTAATAGGCATAAAAGACAGTACTTGAAGAGATAAAATCTTCTAGTTCCTTGAGACTTTTTATCTTAAACTCATTTAAGAGTTTTTGAATTAGTGCAGGATAAGGCTTGAAAGGAGTGAGATTGATACTAATAGTATAATCTGTTGACTCTGCTTCATGCTGCTTGCTCTTAAAGATTTGAAGTTCTGTACTAAATATATTAACTTATTATTATAGTTTGAGAATTTTTTTATATATCTTTTACTGTTATTGCTCTTGTTGAACTATCTGAATTTCTTTATCAACTGATATAATAGAGGCTTTAGTGTTTCTTTCTGAAGTCAGACTTGGTGATTATTCATAAAAAGTTTCTTCTACATATACTTTTTCATTAAATGTTATGTATAGAGTATTAGCTCATAGATTATATTTTGAACTCATTATTATAGACTTAATAAGCAACCTCTATTAGAGTGGTTAGAAATTATGAGAATACAAAGATGAATGAACTAAGTATCAAAAGAAAGCATAAGAAGCTCTATAACTAAGATTATAAGAGAGTAGATATATAGACACTGTTAGTACTATAAAAGGAAGAGAATAGTGATGAATAAAATATATATATAAAATTGAATAGTAGCTAATCACTGAATTTTTTGAAGGAATTTTGAGAATTTAAAATGTTTATATATATAAATAAGTAGCAATAGATTTTATTTTTAATCTTTTATGAAATAAGAATTTAGTAATACAGTGATTTGAATTTTCATGAAGTGCTGATTCTATTTCTCAAAAAGTGCTAATGCTAAAGAACTGATCTTTGAGAAATACTGATCTGTGCTGATTCTGAATATTGAATTTTAAGATGATACTGATTCTCTAGAAGATGCTGATTTTAAAGTGCTTTAATAAGCAGTATGATAAGCTGTGTGAGAACAAGAAGCTAGTATAGAGAGCTTTGATATCATATAAATTATATATTATTTATAATCATTTATAAAATATATATATTAATTATTTATTAACTACTTATTAATTATTTATTAATTACTTATTAACTATTTATTAATTACTTATTAATTATTTATTAACTAATTATCAATCATTTATCAATTTTGTCCTATTTAATTATATAAATATAAAAATAAAATTTTTATTTAATAAATAATATAGTTTAAAGTATATAATAAAAGTATTATTAAGTTATTTAAAGTATTTATTAATAATTTCAAAATATTTATAGTTTAGAAATAAAAAATATAAGAATATTTTTAATTATTCTTTTAAAATAAGCTATATATCAATATTAATATAAATTTATTAATTTTATTTTCTTTTTACCTTTTTTTAATTCTTTTGAATACTACTTACATTCTTCTTATTCCGTTTTGCAGTGAAAACATCTTAGAAATAAGCTGTTATGGCGCAGCTGCTTGTATTTGGATTAAGATTGATCCGCCCCGCTACGCTCTAAAGGTTGATCCATTCTGACGTCAACCATATTCAGAGCACATGTTGATCCGATCCGATCCCCAACCAACTTCATATATTTGGCTGCTCATTCATTCTTCATTCTAATCCCCAGTTTAGTATTCTCGTCGCAGCTGCCTAGTTAGATAGATGAATTGAAGCTGTTGTCTTGTTATCATCCTGACTTTATTTGAGCCATGATATGAGCTAGCTTAACTAAGTGATTTCTTTAGTTAGAATAGTTTTGCTTGTGTAAGAATTATGTGATTGGTAAATGATATACAATGTATTGTGAGAGGTCAGGTCTGGCTAGGATGGGTCAGGTCACGTGGAGAGGTGAGCGAAGCCTTTAAGTGAGGTCGACTCATCTACATCTGTCAACGCAGTTAACCAGTTACTTGAAGATGTATGACACTTGACAAAAAGATGACGATGATCGCTTCAACGGCTGAACAATAATAGCTGTCTATGTGAAACTCCGCCAAGTCACAGACAGATATGCATGGGTAAACAAACACCATCCTGCTTATTACCAATTCATGGGACATGCGTTTCACTGGATTAGATTAAAACCAATAGACAACCAATTGCAATAGTGGCCTTCGGTTCAAAACCCTGCTGCCTTTCTCGATTCTGTATCCATCCATGGCCATGGTATAAGAAGCAGAGTGGTTCCTCTCCAAAAATAATGGCGTTAACCTGGGCATGAAGGTTTAAGTTATTCTTGAGTTCTCTCTACTAACTAGTTATTGCATGTGGAACTCTAACCTGCACCTCAATAGGAAATATCATACTCCATGGGGTTGGGGGATATTGCTGCAACACCCCTGGAATGTTCTTTAATTGGTATTAAATGGACACCTGCCACATTTGAGTGGATGGTTCATTTTCTACTTCGACCATTTCAAGGGTCGAGATATAAAATGTGCCTGACTGTCCGAAGATATTTCTCATCCTGCACACGAAAAGCTCCGTCTCTTGCTTTACACATTAGTGGGGGCTCTCAAGAGATGGTCAAGTGCATTTCGCTTTAAGTGTGGTGGAAAATATTACACATACGATTCAAGGATGTGATTCATGCGCATCGTATGATGCATATCTGATTATCTGTGACTTCATGGTGTGAACTTGCTTCATCTTCGTTTGGGTGATAAGTGCGAAAACTACCTCCAGTGCAGACAAGTCTACAGAAGATTTCATCCCGGTTCCCATTATATCAACTAGGGATAGTTCTTCCGTATTCTAGAACTATTGCCTGATTCACCAACATACGACACCCTTAGATCATATTCTGCGGTGTTTAGCTCGAAACGCCAAAGACAAGGAAATTATCGCCGTCGGGCTGGGCCAAGGACAATCCTTAAGACATAGTTTTACCTATCTGTGTAATCTTACGGGCACTCTCGGGGCCCTGACAACGTGGGACTCGGAGAAAGAAAAAAGGGTTTCGAGGTATTACCAGTGAGTGTTAGAACCAAACAAATTTGCACCATCCACTATACAGAGCAGTCTTTAGCAAGTATAGGTTCTATCAAGGACAGAAAACCTAGAGGGTCTCAATATCTTGCTAACATTCCTCTGATCTTCATTATGCTTTTACTTTCATCATTAAGAGCGATACAGTACTTGGATTGTTCCTTATTGCAAAGTGTTTTGAGTGGAATCCTTCTAGTTGTCCATTATCTCTACTTGAAAGGAAGTTTGTTGTCTCTATACTTAATGCACAAGAAATTATACTACTTCTTCATGAGGCAGTTTATGTATACCGTTTGCCGATTGATAAAACTATGAACAAAAGTAAGCAACTCCCAAAAGTTCTTTTAATTTATGTTTCTATGTTCTAACAAAAATATTATACCATAGGCAAAACTGCATAGCAATATATAGCCTCTAGTACGGAGTATATGCCAAATTCTGGAACATGGGAAAGGGAAATGATGACAAGAAATTACCTTGAGAAATAAACATCATGGAGAGTAAATGGAGGCAAAGGAAGCCTGAAAGGGTTTTAAAAAAAAATAATGGATCCTTCAAAGAGCATCTAGATATCAAATCGCGAACGCTCCCATTTTTTTTTTTAGATCCAAACCAAACTTAAAATAAAACAAGTATTATAAATAAATAGCCAGCGAGGTCCTAGCCATATAGTCCCAAGATTAAAAACAGGCAACAGTGAAGGAGAAAAAAAGTAAAAGAAAAACGAGGCCGTTTTATATATGATATGGCCATTCGACTAAATAAGTAGCCAGATCAAAATTAAGCCCATTTCCCCAATAAGGCCATCAGCGCCGCGCCCAAGCAGAGCAGAGCAAACGCTGCCAGCACTGTTCTAATCGAGGCACGCCGCATGGTGGTGCTAAACATAAACTCATGAGCCATCAGTTCCACCAAGGCAGTGTAGATCAGGATGCCAGCTGATATCGAATCGAACACGCCATTTACGATCAGAGATGTCTGGCTCTCAGGGGGGTAAGTCTCGTGGATACCCAGGCCAATTGCAATGGCGATAGGGGTGGACAGGCCGAAGGCGATGGCGAGGATGTAAGGGGTAAGGCGTTTGGAGCCCGGCCAGGGGACAGTGGCGAGACGGGCACCCAGTCCCAGGCCTTCGAAGGTCTGATGGAAAACGAGCACGATGTAGAGGGTTATGAATTCTTTGCCGGCTACGGCGAGGGTGAGGCCGATGAAGACGGAGTGGAAGATTATGCCGAATTCGAGAATGAAGATGGATGTCAATTGCGCGCTGTAGTCTTCGACGAGGGCCATATGGCCGTGGGGGCGATCTGGCGGACTGTGGTTTTTGGAGTCTGCGGCTGTTTTCCCCACGAGGGAATGGCAGTTCTTTTTAGAAACTGCGTCGGTATGGTGGTGTCGCACATGTCCTAGGTGGTCCTCACCCGGCATATGGGTGTTTACATCAGAGTTCACGGAATCATGGTCATTGGTATGGTTATGGGTATGGGTTGGGGCAAGGATTTTGCCGTTACTATGGCCATGGTCGTGGCTATGTCCGTGGCCCAGATCCCAGGCACCGTTTTCAAGTTCCTTGGCAATATCTGCTTCGCCAAAACGTGCATATCGCATCGCCATGAGCTCAATGAAAAAGAGTAAAACAATAGTCATAAGCATGACACCCTCGACCCAGGGATATTCGGTAACAGGGCCAGTAAGACATGGATTGGAGAGAGCTTCATGGGCTGGGGCGAGGAGATGGATGAAAGCTGTGGCCACAATCACCCCGGAACCGAAGTACTTCGCAACAAAAAAGGCCCAGGGCGGAACATCCACACGCCGTCCTTTGCTAGCGTTTGCGCGGCGAGGACGAGCCCAAACGGGGAACAAGGCACCGATAGAAGATCCGATTAGAATGACGAACACAGCGGATAGTCGCAGATTTAGATGGCCATCATACTCATTGCCAGTGGCACAAGCGCCTGGAGAATTCGTCTGTTCATCGCGGCGGACGAGCAGGGTTGTGAGGCGGGAGGAGGTACCCAGCATCGCGGATGAACACGAACGGCAATGGAGCGGCACGGCGGTGGGAAGAAGTTAGTATAAATCTGGATCTGTATATTGACTGTTGGAAACCGAAGCTGCCGTTGACAATGACCGATTGAAGATCGAGATCAGATACCCAAGCTGGCAAATTTGCTGAGGCGTAGATAGGTATGATTGGGCACAGTTAGGTCAGGCAATTAGGAGGAACGTTGAACAATAATCCAGAAAAAGAAGCAGCAAGGGAGGGCCAGAGATTCGCATTCGCAGTCACGTTTTCCAAGACAAATAAAGAAAAACGTTTCGCTTGATACGAGATGAGAAAGAAGTGAGGCAGGGGGGCAGGGAGGCAGGGTGAGTTCAATGCAAAATTCAGACTATGACCAAGGTATAGATAGATATAATATATATGCACAGGTGCAGAATATGTATATATGAATATATATAAATGACGGAGAGAGTAAAAGTATGGTATATATATATATATGCAGCTTGCTGCTTTTGTTGTGCAGTTAAATGGTGAGTAGTAAGCAACCTTGGAAGATATTAATACTTTCCGCCAAAACCCCCGCGGAAAAGACCCGCCACTCTGATGCACTGGCCATTTTCTCCCCGTAAATTCGTTCTGTTGGACAGACTCGGCCTTAACCCGCTCAATGCCTCGTTCTGCGGCGGGGACCTTGAGGGAATGAAGGGCAAGAAAAATGGTGGAATTTCGGGGACCTTGCGGGCAGAATTTGGAAACCTTGGCTCAGTCTCGGAAGTGGGGGCTAGCTGACTTAGCCGCCGTTTTGGCCTCCCGTGTAGGATTCCCCGGCTACCCGAGGTCACGTGCACCTATGTATTTATTAGTAGCTAGCTAGCTTGCTTAGAGTCACACAATGCAACAAGGTAGACAACGGTCCTCTAAGAGGTTATGAGACCTTTGAATTAGAGGTCTTTTGCTGTGAACAATGTGAGGAGAAGCTGCAAATTGTTAGGCTCAGCGCCGGGGGGGCCTAGGTTTATCTCCATCACGTGACCACGTGATGGCGCCCCACATGTAACCCAGTGGACCAGTATGATCTGGTCACGTGATCACGTGGATTGTCTACAATATGTCACGTGATCACGTGGGCTGTTTATAATCTGAGCAGACCCTGACACCTCTTTTCCTCACCAACCTGAGTATTTTGTTATATAGCAGTTAGCAATGCAGAAAGATTTTATCTTAGGCAGCTCACATTCATTTTAACATAATACTAAGGTTCCCTCCTACCTTTCACTCAGGTTTCAGTAGAAAACTTAAATGTTTCATTTGAAATAAAATCTGCCTATTAAGAATTTGATAATATATTCAGTCAGTGGTTAAAGAGAACAGTATAATCTGATATTAGATGACCATCACAGGCTCTCAACTCCTTGAAAAAGGTCAAAAGAACTGGTGATACCTTCTAACAAGATCAACTGATCAATCAAATATTTCAATTGAGAAATTCAGAGAGGTAGTTCACTTAGACAGTGACTGTGTTTATAATAAGTTGACAGTGATCTTTGATGATATCTTTAATGATGAAAAGACATTAAGAGATATAATCACATGTCTGAGAATGAAACAGAATAATATTATTAATTAGACTGCTGTTAAACAGAGTCAAATTGATGAGTTAATTGCTAAATATGATGAACTTAGTTACATTTTAATCTGCATGACAGTCAACAATTAAGCAGTGGGTTGAGATGTCATCTTCTCTAAAACTTTCAGAAGATTTGTCAAGATTGATGACTCAAAACATCTTACTGACAGCAAGAAATTAAAATTTGAACATTGATTTTTTTAAATGAAGAACAAGCTATGAGAAAATGTTGATTACTATCTCATTGAGTATATGAGAATTGCATATATTGAAAATCAGACTAATAAGAATGTGACATATTATATTGCATCTCATATGAAAGAGAATCACTCTGAGCAATATTAAACTGCAGAAGAGATATTTAAGTATCTCAAGTCAATATATGAGAATGTTAATAAGCTGCAAAATATCAAGAGTGATTATCACAAGTTGATTATATACAATGAGAACAACTATCATAAATTCATCACACAATTCTTACATCTAGTAGATGAGGTCAAGATTGTTAATAGAGACTATAAGATAGACTTTAATGATAAACTGTTCTTTAATCTTCAGAGAATGATAGCAGTAGTCAATATAATTATTAATATATATTCTGAGTTTCAGAAAATCTGTGCTTATGCAGCTCATACTTTTTAAATAATCTATATTACTCAGAGATCAAAGAGCTTATAAGAAAATGAATCTAATATCTTCAAGTCAAATATCTCATGAACTTTCAATAGTCAGACTCTTCTCAGCATCTCTGCTACAAAATTTCTTATCATCATTAAGAAAGTCTCAGATATTTATTCAGATATTCAGTGCTACTACTACAAGAAGAAAGATCATATTATAAAAAACTACTTTGTGAAGCAGAAGTTTCAATAGATAATCACTAAGCTCACAGAGAGTGATGCCTCTGAGTCTTCAGCAGATTTGAGAAAAGAGTAAGTCTGAGAGAAGATTTCATCTCAAATGATTCAATAGTCTATAAGAGATTTGAAATAAAGAACTTGATTGAGAGAAAAAGCTTTAATGTGTCAATTAAATTAGTCTATAATGAAATTGCTACTTCTACAAATTCTCTTACTAATACTGAATTCAATGATGTGAATTATAATATGTCATAGAGTTGATGAGATTTTTCAATAGAAAGTTTCAAGAACTTTTATTTAAATGCTACATGAGAGAATATAATTATGAGGACACTTATGGTGAATGAACTGAGTATCAAAAGAAAGCATGAGAAGCTCTATAACTAGAATTGTAAGAGGGTAGATATATAGACATGGTGAGCATTACAGAAGGAAGAGGATAGTGATAGATGAAAATGTATGTATAGAATTGAATAGTAGTTAATCACTGAATCTCTTCAAGAACTTTAGGGATTCAGAGTGTTTATATACATGAATGAGTAGCAATAGATTTTATCTCTAGTCTTTCATGAAAGAGGAAATTTAGTAATGTAATGATTTAATTCCTCATGAAGTGCTGATTCTATTCTTCAGGAAGTGCTGATTCTAAAGAACTGATTTTTGAGAAGTGCTGATCTGTGTAGATCTCAAGAGCTGAATCTTGAGATAATGCTGATCCTTTAAAGGTGCTGATTCTAAGTTGCTTTGATAAGTGATATGAGAAGATAAGTACTTTAGTAAGCAGTATGATAAGCAGTGTGAGGGCAAAAAGCTAGTCTAGAGAGTCTTGGCATCACAGTTGCCCTCTCTTTCATAAGCACTGATCTCAGCAGCTATAGAAGATGGTTGTTTGTTGATATATAGGTAAGGTGTGGACATGAAGTGTTTATTGATATAGGAGATAACACTTATAGCACTTATTCAGTGATGTTGAGGGACTGATTGTATGAGATAGTTGTCATAAGAGCATTTATTGCTATAAGAATAAAGAGAGAAGGTGTCTTTTGCTCTCTGAACTTTTTTTTATTATAGAGCAAAGCTGCTGTGTCTGATAGCAGTGTTGATAGCTTCATCTTGTGCTGCTTGTTCAGTAAAAGCTCATGCTGCTGCCTTGATTGATGTTGTCTGTTGCACTCAGTGCAGGGTTGAGGCTGCTGGTGCACTGATAGTGTCCTCTGAGAATGAGAAGTGAGAGGATGCAGAGGAAGAAGTTGAGTGTGAAGAGAGAAGAATTGCTGTGCCTAAGCAGCATATGATGACTGTGATGATTGTGAATAGAAATTAAGTCAGTAGAATTAGAGATGTGCATCTGAGTGTCTTGACTTATCTCCTTAATTCCAGATGATTAATGAAATGAATTTTTCCTGAAGATTTGATGATATTTAATGCCTTACTTGCCTCATTAAAACCACATGATCAAAAAACCCATTTGAGAAAAAGTAGTGGAAAAAGTGCATGCATGAGGAAGAATTAGCACTTAGTGCACTTGTCAGAGTGAGTCTGACACACTTGTCACTATGATTTCTGTTGTTCAAAAATATCAAATGTCTCAGTCTTCTGAATATTTTCAAGAGGTTCTCATATATAATCAGAAGGTCCATAGCTCTTCTACTGTACATGATATTGTTCTTTACCCTGGTGTTTCTCTTTTTTTAATATCTCCTCAACTTGAAATTCTTCTTCACCATTCACTAGCTCTGATGCTGGAGGTGGAGTAGTATCATCCCTCATGTTGTAGAGTTCAAGTAGTGATATGTGAAAGACAGAGTGAATGTTGTGCATTGAGTGTGGAAGGAAGAGTTTATATGCCTGTGTATTTCAAGATTCAATAATTTGGAAAGGGTTAACAAATTTATGATTCAATTTCCTAGTGGGACAGAGCATGTGGAAGTTCTTCACATTGAGAAGCACTCAGTCCCCCACATGAAAGTGTTTTATGCTGTGTTTGAAGTCATAGTACATTTTTTGCACAGTCTTGGTCTTCTTCAGTTGTTTTTGAATCTTTTTCTATATGTTGTATTTCTTTGGCCTGATTGATTACCTCAATTGAGCTTGGATAAAGTGAGTTACTAATATCAATCTGGAGGGTAGGTCTGTAGCTGAGAAGTGCAAGGGCTGGAACTTCATTGGTTGAGCTATGTTGTGAATTGTTATAGACAAACTGCGCTAAGGGCAGCCATCTACCCCAGTCATCCTGGTGAAAATTCATGAAGCATTGAAAATAATGATCTAGTACATGATTTTGATATTCAGTTTGACCATCTGTCTGTGGATGAAAGACTGTAGATAGTCTTCTTTTGACCTCAAATAGATAATAGAGAGTTGATCAGTATCAACTTGTGAAAAGAGCTCTTCTGTCTAAAACATGATTTTCAGAGATATCAAAGATGCTATAAGCATGAGTATAGATAATGTTTACAATACCTTCTGCAGTAATATCTTTTGTGCATGGAATGTACAGAGCATACTTGATTAAGACATCAACTAAGACAAGAATTATGTCATAGGTCTTGTCTAGTCAAGTAGTGGCTGGGAGGCCAGTGATGAAGTCCATAGTGATGATTTGTCATGAATTGATTGGTGTTGAGATTGAGCCAAGTTCACCATACTGTTTGTGATGGCACGCTTTTACCCTCTGGCAAGTATCACAAGTATAGACATGTTTAGTGATATCCTGGGTAAGACCATGCCAATAGTACTTACTTTAGACATACTCAATAGACCATTTTGTGCCAAAATGACCCCCTTGTGAGTCATCATGATTGGTGTGAATTATCTCTTTGATCAGCACTTGTTGCAGTGGAATATAGACTCTATTGTTTGTCTGAAGTAGGTTGTCTTTTGAGATGGTCCAGGATATACCACTACTCAAGATTGTATCTTTATCTCTTATCTTCTGCTTCTTTGCTATTGCAAAGAAGTCTGAGTCCTGTGCTTTAATAAAAAGAGAGGTGAGGGACTCTGGCATATCTGTATATACTGATTTGAAGACTGTAGCAATGTTAACCAGCAGTCTGAGAATATCTCAATTTCTAAGGTGTTTCTTTGAGACTAGGTCTTCCTCTCTCAAAGATTTTCTGATCAGCATGTTGAGTGGTTTCAACAAGTGTGATGTGAGCTTGTGAATGAGCATCTGGTGCAGTAATAAAAGAGAGTCTGTGCTTAGAGCAGGGGTTGAGAGAGGCTCAGAGCTTGAAGTATTGATTCTAAGAGATTCCACACATAGTGTGTGCTCTTGATCATGGACTTATGTATAGTTAACAAGGGTTGTAAGTGTTTTGTGAGAGTTAAATTTTCAACTCTGTTTGACACTATGACAGAGCTTTTGTTGCAAGATAAGAAGCATGATCTCATCATAAAAAGAGTCAATGTAATCTGCATGGTGACTGAGTCCATCAGCTGAGTTTTGTTTGCCTGAGTAGTGATGCAGAATGAAGTCATATGCTGACAATGCTTCCACTCATCTAGACTGACATCAATTCAGTGTTTTAGTCATCATAAAATACTGAAGATTAGCATGATCAGAATAGACAAAATTTGATGTTGACTTTCTTCCAGATAATAGTACTAATTTTTGAAAGATGTGATAATTGCAAAGAGTTCCTTGTCATGAGTATCATATTGTATTTCTGCATCTAGGAGTTTATAAGACCAGAATGCAATTGAATGTCATTGATCATCATCTTATTTTTGAAAGATAATGACAGTCACTGCTGCTGTAGAGGCATCAGGTTCAATCTAAGTTTCTTGACTTGAGTCAAAATAAGCAAGTAGAGAGGCCTGCATGAAGTGTTCTTTTAGAGTGTCAAAGACATGTTGTGCATCTTTTGTTCATGTGAACTGTGACTTTCACTCCCCCTTCTTTGAGGTCTTTATGAGATCAAAGAGAGGCCTCATGATTTTGAAGTAGTTTTTGATGAAGTGGTGATAGAAGTTTACAAATCTCAAAAAAGTCTGAACTTTCTTAACACTAGTTAAGACTGGCCATTTTGTAATAGTTGCCACTCAATCTGGTTTCATTTTAACACCCTGGGGTCCAACAATGAATCCCAGGAAGGAGGTTTTGTTTTTGTCAAACTCATATTTAGTGTACTTTGCAAACAGATTCGCGTGGTCTAGGTGTTAAAGTATCTTTTATACATGCACCTTATGCTCATCCATTGAGTTTGAATAGATAAGAATGTCATCTAGATAAACCACACAGCATATATCAAGAAGGTCTACTAGGATGTAGTTTATATAGACTTGAAAGGTGACAGGGGCATTTGCAAGCCCAAAAGACATAACATTATACTCAAAGTAGTTATATCATGTGTGGAATGCTGTTTTTCATCTATCACTGTGCTTAATGTGTATTCTGTGATAAGCATCTCTAAGATCAATCTTAGAGAAAACTTGTGCTTCAGAGAGTCTATCTAGCATCTCACTCACAAGAGGTAATGGATACCTGTTTTTGATTGTGAGATAATTCAGACCCCTGTAGTCTACATAGAGTCATAGACCTCCATTCTTTTTTAGAACAAAGAGAATAAGAGTACCTGCAGAGCTCTGAGAAGGAGATATCCAGCCTTTTTCCAATGCACTATCCAAGTAGTCCTGAAGAGTTTTCAACTCTGTTTCAGAGAGATTGTAGATAGGTATGAATGAGGATCTGACTTCTTCCTCAAGATCAATTAAGTGCTCTGCATCAGGTACAGATGCGCTGGACGCGCCCTCTTCAGAGAAAAGGTGCATATATGGTCAGGCATAGTCAGGCAAGTCATTGATAGAAGCTGTATTTGCAAGTAGATTGTCTTCTAAAATTGTTAAAATTTCAGAGAAAGGCCCAGGAGCCTGTACAGAGGCCTGAAGACCCTCAGCATGAAGCTCAGAGGTGAATACAAGGTCCCTGGAGGTTCTGGTAAGAGGCCCAGAGGCTTGTGAGGTTGAGGTAGGTACTATTATAAGTACATAGCTAGAGGCATCAGTGAGTAATTCATTAGCAGCATCTGTTACACTCAGAGTTATCTCTTGATTGTTTGATTTTTGATGAAAATAGAATTCTCCATCTTTTCAATCAATGAGAGGATTGAGTTGTTTGAGTTAAGAAAATTCTAATATCATGTCATAGTCTGAAAGTTTGACAATATGAAAGGAGTGAAGTTCTCTGACTGTAGTTTCCTTACTATCTGAGACTTCTACCTCTAGATCAATAGTTTCAAATAAGTGTGTTTGATGATCATTAAACCCCTTTATTCTGTGTGGTGTGCGCTCTGTTGGTTGCAGTTTGTGTGATTTGACTCAGAATTCACTGATAAAACTTGCCTGAGCTTCAGAATCTATAAGGATGAGAATTAATGTGTCTCCTGTGGGTGTTGAAATTTAAACAGAAAGAAGAAAGAATAGGCTTAGTGATTGCTGGCTTTTGAAAGTGTTAAGAGTTGTTATTGCAGCATGAATGACACTCTTTATTTATTTTTTGACTCTTTAGGATTTGATTTGAAAGAGGATTTTGATGAAGACTTTGAAGTTGAGAATTTGTCTTCAGAGAGCTTGTCCTTATCCTTCTGAGCCTTGCAGTCTGCATTGGAGTATGTAGAGCTTCAGTGAACATCACATCAGATGTCAGAGCACTTCTTGCATTTCCAGCTTTTCTTTTTAAGTGCTGTTGATGTATCATCATATGGACCTTTTCTATGAGTAGTGCTTTTTTGTTGTGTAATTGTGCTTACTGATGTGATAGTCTTTGAAATGTTGCTCTTTACAATGCTCAGTTTTGTGATGAAAGTATTGTAGGAGAGATCATGTAGCTTAACTGCATATCTCTCAAATTCTGCATGAAGAGAGGATAAAATCTTGCCAAATAGATGCATCTTTCACTGATAATCACTATATTTCTCAAGGAGATGGCCCTCAATTGACTGAAGGATGGACATAAAGTCATGAACAGTTTGACCTTCAGATTGCCTTAATACCTGATACTTCAACTCATAGTCCTGGCTTGCCTTGTCTGGGTCAATGATCTTAGCATGAATCCAGTTATAGAATTCATCCCAGGTAATTGGTGTCTCCAGTTTGAGGTAGTATTGTTGCCATTTTTGCTATAGTTTGGCATCAAAATGTGTTACTGCTTCAAGAATCTTGTGTTCATCTTCATTTCCAAAGTACTGTCCTTGATAGACATAGAAGGCAAGGCTTGAGAAGGTAAAGTCTTCTAGTTCCTTGAGACTTTTTGCCTTAAATTCATTTGAGAGTTTTCAAATTGGCGCGGGATGAGGCTTGGGATGAGTGAGATTGATGTTAATAGTATAATCTGTTGGCTTCACTTTGCACTGTTTGCTCCTAGAGATTTGAAGTTCTGCACTAAGAGTGTTGACTTGTTATTGTAGTTTAAGAACTTTCTTGTATATCTCTTGATGTCCTTGTTCTTGTTGAACTACCTGAATCTCTTTATCAACTGATGTGTGAGGTGCTTCAGTATTTCTTTCTGAAGTCAGACTTAGTGATTTTTCATAGGTAGTTTCTTCTACACATGCTTCTTCATTAGATGTTGCGTGTGGAGTGTCAGTTCATAAGTTATGTTTTGAACCCATTGTTATAGACTTAATGAGCAACCTCTCTTAGAGTGGTTAGAAACTGTGAGGACACTTAGAGTGAATGAACTGAGTGTCAAAAGGAAGTATGAGAAGCTCTATAACTAGGATTGTAAGAGGGTAGATATATAGGTATGATGAGCATTACAGAAGGAAGAGGATAGCGATAGATGAAAATGTATGTATAAGATTGAATAGTAGCTAACTACTGAATCTCTTCAAGAACTTTGGAGATTCAGAATATTTATATACATGAATGAGTAGCAATAGATTTTATCTCTAGTCTTTCATGAAAGAGGGAATTTAGTAATGTAATGATCTGATTTCCCATGAAGTGCTGATTCTATCCTTCAGGAAGTGCTGATTCTAAAGAACTAATTTTTAAGAAGTGCTGATCTGTGTAGATCTCAAGAGCTGAATCTTGAGATAATACTGATCCTTTAGAGGTGCTGATCCTAAGGTGCTTTGATAAGTGATGTGAGGAGGTAAGCACTTTAGTAAGCAGTGTGGTAAGCAGTGTGAGGGCAAGGAGCTAGTTTAGAGAGTTTTAGCATCACAACAATGACACTTCTGATGAAGTGATAGATCATATATTGACTCTAAACCTCTGAGTGAATGATTAGAGATTTCAGAATATTCCTTTGCTAATAACAGACTTAGACTAGTACTCTGTCATACTGAGATGAAAGTGATTAACAGCACAGAATATATAACTTGATGTAAAAAATTAATACTTAATTTGATCAAGTGAATGATCTATCCCTGAACAAATAGCAGAGCTGATATTGAAGATAATATCTGAATCAATACTGAAGCATTCAGACTCTAAGTCTAAGTATCAGACAGATATGAAATGAAAAGAGATCAAACTGAAGAAGAAAATCAGAAAGATATATCAGACTCAGCTCTATGAATTAAAAGGGATCAGCTCTCTGAATTAAAAGGGATCAGCTCAGTCATGACACTCAAAACAAGATAAGAACTGATCTAGAAGAAGATAACATCACATATGATAAATATGAACTTCATTAAGACTGCTTTCCTTCATGATTATATAAAGAACAAGCACTTAATAGTCTTCATAATCAGTCTGTATGAAATTGATAGACAGCTTGAAAAGAAGCAGAGTTTAATGAGAGTTGAGAATGAGTCTGATGAGAAGCTAATTAGTAACTTATCAGAATAATTAAAAGGCTAAGAGAAATGTTTCTCAAAGAAAGCATCAGATAAATTACTTCCTCTACAAAAAAATATTAATTTTAAAATAGAACTTTAGTCTGATATGAATCTCATTCAGAGTATTGAACATGCATCTCTATATAAGATAAATTTAAAGAAGTTAGAGGTAGTGAAGATCTATCTTAAAGTCAATCTAGCAAAGAGCTTTATCATCTCAAGTTTAGTTCTCTACACCTTCGCATTTCTGATTATCTGTAGTGAGAAGAAGCTACGATTTTGTATCAACTTTCATAAGCTGAATGATATAATCAAACAAGATCAGTACTCTCTGCTTCTAATAGATGAGTTAATGAACTAACTCAACAGAGCAAAATACTTTACAAAGCTGAATATTCAACAGAGATTCTATCATATCTGAATGAACTCTGAGTCTAAGGATCACCTTTAAAACCTGCTATAAAATCTATAAATATTAGATGATTTTCTTTGACCTTATAAATATCTCTGCCTGCTTTCAACAGTTTGTTAACAGTATCTTCTTTGACTATTTGAACAAGTTTATGATAGTATTCATAGATGATCTTCTAATCTATAGCATGAATCTGAAGGAGCACAAGCAGCAGACAAATTTAATGCTAGACTGACTAAAGACAGTAGATTTATAAGCTAGTATTCAAAAATGTGAATTCACAGTTCAGAGGACAAAATATCTAGAATTCATCATCAGTACAGAAGAAATTGAGGCAGATTCAGAGAAAACAGCTATTATTATAAGATGATAGATCTTTATCATAGTTAAAGAAGTTCAGTTATTTCTAGAATTTGACAATTTCTACTAATAATTCATAAGAAACTACAGCTTAATTGCAAAATCATTGTATCAGTTGATAAAGAAGATTATCTTATTTATGTGAATATCAGAATACAAATCAGTTTTTGAAAAACTAAAGAGACAGCTGATGAAGACTTCAATACTGCATTACTATGATTCTGAGCAGAAGACTTGTATTGCGACTGATGTATTTAACAGAATAGTGACTGAGATACTAAATCAAAGATTTGAAAATGATCTTTGATACTCAGTAGTCTTCTATTTAAAGTCAATGAATGATGCAGAGCTTAATTATAAAGTTTATGATAAGAAAATGTTAGCATTGATCTGAGTCTTACAAGAATGACAGATAGAGCTTAAGAGACTATAATAAGAGAAATGATTCAAAATTATCACTGATCATTATGCACTGAAATACTTCATGACTATCAAGAAGCTAAATGCATATCAAGTCTGCTGAACAGAGTTTCTTTCTCATTTCTACTTTGAGATCAAGTACCAATCAAATAAGATCAATATGCTGATAGATGCATTAAATAGACCTGAGCAGATTAGAAGGTAACAGAATGACTATATGCAGATTCTTCTAGAATTAGAGACTTTTAATCTTCAGATCACTTCTTCTACAGATATTGCTAGTATCAACTTCTCAAAGGAAGAGAATATTGCTGAACACTTAGTGTTTTTAAACAAAATAGTCATTTCAATTGAGCCTCTGTAACAGCAGATCAATGATAAGAATAGTCTTTATATAATAAAAGACAATATGCTACAGTACAATAGAAGACTAGTAGTATCTGTTTGAGAAAAAGAAAACTTTAATAGCTAAGCTACTGCAGAAAATTCATAATCAAGCTTCAACAGCATATCTCAGAGAATAAAAGGCATTGGTTTTAATGCAATCACACTATTGATAAGTCACCTGGTGGATAGACATTCTATACTATATACAGAACTGTCATGTTTACCAGGTCAGTAAAATTTCATGAAATAAAACTTCTGACTTACTAAATTCACTATCAATATCAGAACAGATATAGCAGTATATTGCAATGAACTTTATAAATATATTAAAAAGTAAAATAAATTATGATATCATATTAATTATAGTATACTAACTAAGTAAGAAAGTGATCTTTATTTCAATTATCTGAGAAATTACAGCTCAGGAGCTAGCTTGACTATTCATTTGATTCTATTACTCATACAATAAGATGTCTGACTCAATTATCTTTGACTGAGACTCTCAGTTCATATTAAGCTTTCATAATAAATTCACATAGATTCTGAGTATATAACTGAAACTCTCAATAGTATATCATGTACAAACTAACAGACAGATATAAGTAATAAATCAATGTATTATTATTTGTCTTCACTTCTATATCAGTTACTATCAAGATGACTGAGATAAGTAACTGCTCATTATAGATTATGTCTTCATATCTATCTCAAATACTTTCATAGAAATCTTCTTCTTTCTCATAGTAAATAAATATAAACTCTGAATATTATTTAATTGGCAATTATTAGCAGAGAAATTAAAAATAAATGAGAAAAGAAATTGAGAAGCAGTAAAAAGCTTCATTTATTGAATAAGAGAGATCTGAAATTAGATAAATAATGATATAAAAATAGCACAGAGACAGATAAAATGATAGACTGACAAGTATCATCAAGAGCCTAATTTTATAATAAAAGATTTTATTTATCTAATATTGAAATTATACAAAACAGATTGATTAAATCATAAACTGATAGAGCAGAATGCTGATTTTTTCAGAATTCTGAAAAAGATGAGCAATATTTATAAACTAAACCTTTTTCCAATAATAATAATTTATTCATTTTTTTTCTCAGATAAGCTATGTAAGAACTTCAGAGATTCTCTACTTGATCAGACTGTCAGACTATCAAATTCAATTGAAATAGATAATGAGAATAAATGAGAAATAGATTGTAAACTGATCTGTTAAATAAGTCAGAGTAAGCTATAGTATCAGATGTGCTGAAAGAGATTTGATGAGAATTCTTCATGATATTTTGCTTATAACTTCAAGAAATCATCATATACAATATGAGATTTCCATAAGGCTAACTCTACTGAAGCTGAATCACTGAAATATCTAGAGAAATGAATAAAAGTATAAGACATAAGCAGCTATCTAAAAAATGATAATGATGATAATCTCTCAGCATAAGAATATGCCTGTTTCTAGATTAAAGGATAATATTAAACTCAATGCCAGGGCTAGGTTTATCTCCATCATGTGATCATACTCCACATATAATCTACTAGATTGGTCATGATCCAGTCATATAATTATATGAGTTATTTTATAATCTGAGTATGTGATCATGTGAACTGTTTATAATCTAAGCAGACATTAACATCTCTTTTTTCTTATCAACTTTAATATTCTTATTATATAGTAGTTAGTAATGTAGATAGTTTCCTTCTTATGCAGTTTACATTTACTTTCTAACACTAACAGAATGACAGACTTTATAGCATATTTGAATGAAAAGAATATATATGTGATAGAGGAATCACTAGCATTAAGAGATTTGTTTTATTTTGCAATATCAAATGATGATTTTGAACCTGCATATATCTTGTAATCAAATGATGATCCTTTAATGAAGCTGCTTAAGGAGAATATCAAGACTTTGAAATACATAATAATATAATAGTATTAAAAGCTGAGTTAGTTAAATTCAATGAATATATTAAAAATGACTGTAGATTCTAAACTAGAAATATAAATAAGAGATTAAAGGACTTTGTCATTCTGCAAAATATGTGTAAAAGCAAAAATGATCTGTCTGCTCTTTGTCTCAATAAGCAGATCTATCAAATTGGTAATAAGATTTTTTGTGAACCTTATAGAAGAAAGAAAAACACTATATGATGAAGAAAATTTATTCAATGAAAGAGATACAAGATACTGAATAAGGATTACAGATGACATCACTCACTTTAGATGAATTATTCTGATTGTTATAAAAGCTGAGGTCACATTAGTACTTATAAACTTTATTAACATAATTGAAATAATATTTCAACAGTCTGTAAAAACTCTGCATTAATATAATAATGAAAAGTTCAAAAGTGATGATCTCAAAATATTTTATAAGAATAAGAGAATAGTATATGAAGTGATAACTTTAGATATATCTCAATCAAATAACTCTGTAAAATGTGTAAACTGATTAGTGATGAATAAGATAAGAAGTCTACTATTTTATAGTAAGCTTATCAAAGAGCTTTAATGTAAAGCAATGCAGATAACTGTAATATTAATAAATATATTCTCTATATCAACAAAGATTTTTGACTATAAAGATGATAGTCTATTGACATCTTTTGAAGTTTAAACAGAAGTTCAATCATCAACTAATTGAATCTGCAAGTGAGGATGTAAGATTTATAAGAAGAATCTGAAAGTGATAAATAAGCTCATAGATAGAACAGATAGTAAAAAGTAGCAATTGATAAGTTATCAAGAATTACATCAATACTGTATATGAGACTTAAAATAATATAAATTAGAAATTACTAGAAATATTACTTTTCGATGAAGATTTTGTCACAGAATTTGTTTCTATGAATGCTGTGAGTGAAGCAGTTGAGATGATGAGAGAAAACATTAAACTATCAAAGAAATTAAATGTTCTTAATCTTCTGAATGACTGATATTACTATCTGTTAGAACAACTAGCAAAAGATAAATTAGTAATTCTGAAGATATTGATTAATAATAATCTGAAGAATGTTATTGATCTGATCTGTAAAGGGTTAAGCTCTAAGAACTAAAGGCTAGTCCTTCTATATAACAAGTACGAATTGCTTGAGAAAGGGAAGGAAAGAATGAGATGAGAACTCAAGCTTAAGCAAGCTCACGTAGCATGATCACATGCGTACATGCAAATGATGACTAGGCTGAGTCAGCCAGTCAGAGCAAATCTAGAGGTTCAACCTCTTATAATACCCCTCTTCTCCTTCTTTGTTGCAGGCCTTTATAACTATTTAAAGCTCTTTTTATATTTAATTTTGCCTGCTGAGAGGCCTCCTAAGCATTCAAGGCCTTTACTTCTTGTAGGAGACTCATGTCATTCCACATAGGCTTAGCCCAACCTACCCATTTAATGAGGTATTGCTTTTTTCTCTGATAGGTTCATTCACTCTGAATCTTCTCAATCTCAAACTCAGGTCCTTTCAGAGTCTCTATAGCAGGTGGCTGTCAGTTGATTTGCCTCTGACTAGGCAAGGGATTTGTTGCTGCAGCATGTAGAAGCTTTATATTAAAGATATTGTGAATGCTGAGTGAGATGTTCAGTCAGTAAGCATGAAATTTTATCTTTTCTAGCATGATATATTGATTGTATTTTGTGTCCAGCTTCTTGCACAGGTGATTAGTTCTCATGTTCTTTAAGCTCAATCAGATCTTATCTCTAGGTTGAAAGCTTGAAGCTGAGTCTCTTCATCTATTCATATATTTCTCTTGAGATTGCTGAGCATCTGTCATTTTTACTTGAGCTCACTTCAACACTTCACAGACCTTTCTCATATAATCATCTGCAAACTCAATGAGATTATATAGTGTTTCAATAGAAGGTGCATCAGCTATATCAATGAAGGAGATGTGGAAAAGATGTGTTAAAAAGAATGAGCTCACACTTATTGAGGAAGTATCTCTATTATTAATGGTTAGCTCTGCTAGAGGGAGTTATTCACACCAGTCATCCTGTTGAAAGCTAATGTACTTGCATAGATAGATATTCAGAGTTTGATTCATTTGCTCTGTAGCTCTATCAGTCTCTGAGTGATAAGCTGTGAAGAGTCATCTCTTAATGTCTAATTTTTCACACATCTGAGTTCAAAACATGCTTGTGAAAGCTGATCTTTGATCTGACACTATCATCTTAGAGATGCTATGTTGAGAAATGATGTTGTGAAGAAACACTCTAGTCACTGTTTTCACATCAGTTTTCTTAACTGCTTTTAATATAACTTTCTTAGTCAGTCTGTCCATTATAACTATGATGTTCATGTATTCTTTAAAGCTTGGTAAGTTCACAATAAAGTCCATGGAAAGCTCCTGTCACATGTGTTCAGGAATGAAGAGAGGCTTAAGTAGTACCTGACATTAATCCCTTCATATGGTGTTTGATCTGCAAATATGATAGTTCCTGGTCATTCTTCTAACATCAGTGACATAGCCTGATCAGTAGAACTCACATCTTAAAACTTCTGCCATTTGCTCTTGCACAGAATGGCTGATAAGAGATGAGTCATGAGCCTCATACATTAACCTGGTTCAGAGAGGTTTGAAGTCTGATATCCACTTACAATCTCAAAAGAGAAGCTCTCCATTCTTATTTAAAGAGCACTCAAAGACAGAGGCTTTAATGCTGAGTTCAGAAGGAAATCTAAATCTTTTCTCACAAAGAGTTTGCTTCAGACACTGCAGGATCTTGTCATTTTTGCAGGTCTCATTTCACTGAGCTTGAAGAGACATCTCAGGTTCCACAATAGCAGTGACCACTATTAATTCCATTTCAGATGTCAGTATATTAAACTTAAGTAGTTGAGCTTGTCTTTGCTTGATTCTCTCATCATCAGCACTCTGTGACATGTTCTGCTCTCTTCATGATAGAGCATCTGATTCAGTGTTCAACTTCTCTAGCTGGTAATTAATTCTGAAGTTGAATTGATAGAGAATATCCATCTAATGTAGCTGTTTTTCATTTAGTCTGTATGTAGTCATGAAGTATTTTAGATTCTTATGATATGTGAGGATCTTGAATTTCTTTACACTTTGTAGCTCAGCATTTCATTTCTTTAAACACTCAATTATCACTAATAACTTCTTATTATGAATCTCATAGTTGCATTCTGCATGTGAATGCTTATGAGAGAAGAAGACACATGAGTGTAGAATACTCTGCTCATCATATTGTAGCAGCACTTCTCCTGAGATATAATCTGAGAAGTCTATTTCCAATATAGTCTCACAGTCAGGGTCAAATTGAAGCAGGATTGAAGTGAAGATAAACATTGATTTTAGACACTTAAAAGCTTCCTCAGCCTTGCTCATCTACAAAAAAGAAATATTCTTGCATGTAAGAATTGTCAGTGAGGTCACAATCTTTGAGAAATCCCTGATAAATCATCTATAGAAATTGGCAAAGTCTAAAAATCCTCATACACTTTTAAGAGTAGTAGGTGTTGCTCATTTCAAAGCAGCTTTAATCTTCTCTGAATTTATTCATATACCCTTATCTGCTTCAATAATAAATTCAAGATATTTTGTGCTGTTCATTTTGAACTCACTCTTTCTGATGTCTGCCTGCAGATCTGCTTCTCATAGACACATAAGCATCTTTTGTACATGCTTGCAATGCTTCTGTAAGCTTCTTGAGAAAAATATCAAGATGTCATCTAAATAGACTGAGCAGAAGTTGTCCAGATATTCATATAATACTCAGTTGATATATTTTTGAAATGTGCTTAAAGTATTAGCCAAACTAAAGGGTGTAAGCAGCCACTCAAATAGCCTGTATTTGATTCTAAAGACTGTTATCTACTTATCACCTTCTGTGATTTGAATCTTGTGAAAAGCTGCAATAATGTCCAGCTTAGTGAATTATTTAGCTCATTCAATTCACTGTAGAGTCTCACTGATTAATAATAAAGAATATCAGTGCTTTTAGATGATTTTGTTAAGAGTTTGATAGTTCACACAGAATCTTAATTCACTCTCAGACTTCTTTGCAAATAGTATGAAAGCAGCTGTGGAAGAGTTACTCACTTTAATAAAACTCTTATCTAGATAATCTGTATAAGTCTTTTGCAAAGCCAGTAGTTTCTCTTGAGATATATTATATAATAAGCCTCAAAGGGGTTGTTCTATGCTACCATCAGTCTTTTTAATCAGTTCAATTTCATGATCTCTATCTGAGCCACAAAGTGGGAGTAGAGCGTCAGCAGCTTCCTTATCAAATATGTGTAAAAACTCATGATAATGTTCAGACAGCTTTTCTCTAGAATTAATCTTTGATTTCACTTCTAGAGCTTTTTAAATGTCAGTCAAACTGATGGTGAAGATCTCAATGTTTCACTTCTCTCAAGTGCTTGTAAGCCTAGAGAAGCTTACAGCAGAGATGAGAATCACATCAGCTTTTGCATTTGAACTAGACTCTACCTCTATGCCACTCTCTTCAAATCTCACAATTCTTCAATAAAGGATCATGATTATCTTTTGCTGAGCCAGCCAGGGGTCATCTAGATACATATCATGATCATATAATTCATTCACCATGTAGAGAAAGGCCTATTCAGTTATGTGACTACTTATATCAATTTGAATGCCAGTCACTATGCTTGTAGAGAATTTCATGAAGTCTTCAAAGCTGATCATTTTAACAGGGGGAATTTCAATGCACAGAAGCTTATACTTATTAATATAGAATTGAAAAATAAGATCATAGATATGACATTTACTGTCTATTATTGCACTAGTCAAAAAGATATTATCTACTAGAGCATTGACAGTGAAGGGTTTGAATATCATCTTAGATTTAAATCTTCTCCATTGCTTTCTCATAAGCTACTTATTTCACTTCTTATAGTGTCTTTTGATTGAAGCTACTCTTTTCCTGAATCTTTACTCATATCCATATTGTTGTCATTCAGTACCAGCTTGAGGATCACATTAGCTATTGTGAAGATGGCAGAGTGTCTGAGAGATTAGAACAGACAGCTCTTAATCATATGATCTTCAGCTTTGCATCTCAGGCATAGGCCTTGCTCTCTTCATTGATTAACCTCTGTCTGATTTATCAATTTAGTGTGGCAGGCGCTTGGGGTCACAGCACCAGTAGAGAGATCCATCAGATCATCAGTGAAAGCTAGAGGCTGGTTTCATCAGTCAAGAACAGCATGACAAAGTAGAGAGTGTGAATTAGATGTCATATGATCTGAAGAAGATCTGCTCTTACAATGTTTAGACCACTGTCTTAAAGTCTTAAGCTCAGAGAGTTGATGATCAACTAATCTAAGCTCCTTGCAGTAATTCTCATAGAGAGATGGTTCTCTTACACTCATCATGCCTTCCCTCAGCTCTATGCTTAGAGTGGATTTCAAATATCTCTTTTTAATGTAATCATCTCATCTGTGACCACCAGCTTCCAGCAGTAGCTGATTAAATTTGAGCAGAAAGTCAAAGAGAGCTCTTCTACTCTATTATAGATTATTGAGCTTTTGCATAGTCTTTTTCTGTTGTGTAAAATCACTAAAGAGCATATGTGTCTGCTTCAGTAAGCTCTCTATCATGAAGTTGATCTTGTTCTTATTATTCTCAACTCAGGGATAAACTTGAGCTGCTGTCATTTCTTCCAGTCTTGAGTACACATATCAAGTACATTCCTCATTATTACCTAAAGCTTTCCTATCAATCTTAAGTTTTGATTGAAGCTTTAGCTTCTACTGAGAGTAGTGCTTCAGATTAGAACTATCATACTTCTTGCAGTCTAGTAGCTTGGTCTTTGGTCTTCTGACTGCAATGAGTAGTTGCAGGTTTGATTGAGAGAGAGTTGATGTCAGAGTGTTCAAAGCTTGTCATAGATTAGCTATTTCAGCTTGCTGAGCTGCTATTAAATTTCTGTTCTCACACTGGACCTGTTTCTGCTGTTGAAGAAAGACCATTTATTGTTGTTCAAAGCTGTTGAGAGCATCTATGCTCATTGCTTCATGTTGATCTATTTATATATTTGTTATACAAGTCTGTCACTTTATCTCATTCAGCTAGATGTTTTCAATGTTGCTCATTCATTTATTAGTACAATTGCTAACTCAGTTTATTCATATACCAGTGCTATCACTGAACTTTATGATGCAAGATTTAAGACTTTCAATAGTCTATCATATGTCAGTACATTTGCTGAGCTTCATGATACAGGATTAAGACTTCCAGTGGCCTATCAATGAAAGGAGTGAAGCAATTTATAATGTAAAGGGTTAAGCTCTAAGAATTAGAGGCTAGTCCTCCTATATAACAAGAATGAATTGCTTAAGAAAGGGAAGAAAAGAATGAGATGAGAACTTGAGCTTAAGTAAGCTCACATAGTATGATCACATGCGCACATGCAAATGATGGCTAGGCTGAGTCAGCTAGCCAGAGCAAATCTAAGGGTTCAACCCCTTATACTTATAACTAGTTACTTATTATAATTCAAATTGAGTAGATACAGACTCTCAATAAAAATCAACATCTGATTATATCATCATAATTAATGAATTCTTAATATCATAGTGCTCACAACATCAAATATCAACTGTAAAATCAACAACAGAAGCAGAATATATCACTACTAGTAAAAATACATATGAGCTTATTTGATTGAATGATATATTGCAAGATGCAGATCTAATGAAAGAGAAGTTAAAGATCTGCACAACATTGTAGATAAATAATAAAGATGTCATTGATCTGACAAAGAGAAAGTTCTTGACAAAGAGATTCTGTCATATAGAGATTTGTTACTATATACTTCATGATCTAGTTGAGAAGGGAGAGATGGAGCTCTTACATGTAGGTTCTACAGTGAATAAAGCAGATGAATTTACAAAGTCTCTGCCAAAGCCAGATTACAATGAATTTGTGGAGAAAATAGAATTGACAAAGGTCTGGTCTCATTGATGAGAATGATTGATTTTACACAGTTTTGCAGCCTCTAAGAAGGTGTAATGAGAATACATATTAAAGGAATAATTGTGTGCTTTCTTTGCAAAGTTACAGTACAGAGACATAATAGAGCTTTTCCTAATAGGGAAACTAGCATCTGATTCCTGTATTTAATTTTTATTGCGGATTTGAGGGCATTCAGTAGGGGATAGGGCAGAGCTCGGGCTCACCGTGGCATGGGGGGGGTGTTGGAGGATTCCCCGGCAACCCGAGGTCACGTGCACTTATGTATTTATTAGTAGCTAGCTAGCTTGCTTAAAAGTCACACAATGCAACAAGGTAGACAACGGTCCTCTAAGATCCCGAACTGGTTCAGTGGTTGGTTTGCTTAGTCATCAATGCATTTCCAAAAAGTCTGTGGAATTTGAAACGCCCAGCAGCTTAAGGGAGTGGCTCTAGATGGATGAGAGTTATATATCATAATAATAATAAAACAATAGTGGTGATGATGATGATGATGATGATGATGTATATAACTGGTCGCACTACATGGGCAATAGGGTGATTGATGATGATACAGACGAGAGAAAGCAGGGGAGAGAAAGATGCTGATTTTTCCATGCACAGCTGATAAGGTTAGAAACTTTAAGAAAATAGGAGGTATCCATAGCAATAACAAGAGGTAAAGGAAGAAAAGAAAGATAGAAAAGGAGAAAAAGAATCATCAAATTTATATACCTAGTATTGCACCTGCTTCCCCTAGCGGCGATGCATGCTTTTGCTTTTGGACGCTATTCACTGGACTCTGCTTCCTCTGAGCTTGTCCCTTCGGTTTACCTTCCCCTTCTTCCTCTTCTCCCCCTTGACCCTCTTCGTCGTCTTCGACCCATTGACCCTCTTCATGCCCTTCGCCAACAACTTCGATCTGAGCTAGTCCCGTATGCAGCACATATCCCACAAACATCCCTAACCCAACCAGTACAGTAGCTATCGACACATATAGCTCTCGCCGCTGTGCCGTGGTCACCTTCTCCACTAACTCCCGTTCCTCCCATTCTGCCCCAGTCTCCGCGCCCGCCCGCTGCAATCTCTTGTTGGCTCGTATATGACACACAATTGGGATGGAATCTGCTATTCCTTCCAGCGCCCGCTTCCCCACTGCTTCCAGGCTAACCTGCTCCGGAGCTCGCCATGGGAGACTGGACGCCAGCATTGGACTATTTGTAAATGCCACCGAGACTTCCACTGGCACTGCGCCAAAACATCGTGACCGCAATTGACCCGCATATGCCGCCAGCCGCGGAGCATGTGCTGTGGCTGCATCTCTCAGCCACGCATATGGGAGTTTAGGAACCAGGGCCAGCGACAGATAGCCCAATGCCAGACAATCTAGGCTTGATGGAATTTCAGACGACAGGAGATACCCCTTCCGTCCCAGAAGCTCCTCGAGGGGTGCCACAAATGCCCCCGTTATCCCGTCAAGCCGGATCCAATTTTGTTTTGACGATTTGCTCAACAGGTCACTCACTGTCTCTTGGTGCTTCCGGACAAAGCTTTTGGGGATCTTGCTAGCTATATTAGAAGGATCACGAGCCTGTTGTCTCTCCTCTTCCACTATCACATCGAGGTCAAGGGATGTAAGACCAAGATGTTCCGTCCGTTTCTTAGCAACAGATCGAATCCGTGGCGGAATTATCCATTGGTTGGGCCATTGAAGGAGAGAAGCATAGGCTGATGAGGTGGATTTGTTATAGTTCTCACTCGACACATATAAGGAGAGATCAATCAGGGGTTGCCCTTGGGATTCCAGAAAAGAGGAGAACCTGCCATGATTATATGTTAGTGGTTCCCGTCCTATATACCATTATTGGGGAGTTCAAAGCAACGTTGGAAAATCATCAGAGCTCAAACTTACGCAATGCAATCTGCCCTCTCTTTATGGCCCATCCCTAGATCCAAGTCCCATTCTCCATCAGAGTATTGATTCAGATATGCTACGATATTTCTAAACCTGCTGATCCACCTTGTTCCCGTCCATAGTGCTGGTAATTCATCTGTATACAGAGCATTTATCAGCCTTCATCTTTGATCAATGTAATGGCTACCAGTAGATCCATACAGAAGCCATAGCTACACTTGATCCTTTGCAACTCACACCCGTATAATAATTGAGGTGGAATGGCAATAATGGGAACAGGGAAAAGAAATGATAGACTGCACTCACTTGTTGGAACCATTCCTGGGTCACTATCTGCCACCAACACCCATTGCTCTCGATCCTCGCCCGAACTGCTATTCTTCGCCGGAACGGCGAGGGCAAAATAAGCAACCATAGCAATACATTGCGGGTCAATTGAAGGCAGGCCAAATGCCGGACCCCAAATATGTAGTTCGAAAACCATTTCCCCACACTTTTAACCCTCGTATTTCACGTTCTTATCCCAGTCCCTTGGGTGGTGGTCTCCAGCGTCCCAGGGTTGTTTGCGACGTAGATTGCGAAGCTTCTGTCGTTATGTATTTGCCCACAAGTTCAGCTGAATTTGCTTTCTTCTCCAGTTCCGGGATATCGTTTTCAATTCACGAGCCCTGCTTCACACTACCTAAGAACCACTTACCCTATGCGCGTATATATAACACTAGAATAGAATTGCGAGACTGTTTAAGCTCATGGCAGTTTATTCCAGCATCTAACCAATCTTGGAAAAAATCGTTCAACAAGGTTGTTCGTTCAACCGCGGGGTATGGCAATACACAACAATATGATTATGATGTCTCTAAGGTGCTGGGCTATATTCAGCAGCCGTTCCAGAGATAGAATAATAATGACATTTGGGAGCTTCTGTTGTCTGTAATTGGATGTTACTTGGAATAACGCTTTCTGTTCAGGCTATCCCATCATATGTCTTTTGTTGCACAATTAGCATGGTATCACTAGGCGAAAAATAAAGGCATTTGTCAGCATGTCTCAACCAATAGGTTCACATACTATTTTGTATGGGCTGCTATTGGTCACTACAAATCCACACATTTGTGATTTTTACGTAAACAGAAAATGCATTGAGAATTTAAACCTACTTATATGTTAAAAATTTAAACCTATCTACATGCATGTCATGAAGCTTTACTTACCTGCAAATATGAAATCTACAGGAAATTTAGATGATTTTCTAGAATTCTGATTTTAATCTATGCATTAAATAATTAATATATTCTCTAGAATCTATGAAAAAGTTTAATAAAATCTCTATAAAGTGAGAATTAGTAATTAAGAAAGTTATTAAAGAGATATTATCTCTAAAATCAGTTAAATTTTTTCCTTTAAAACCTAATTCACAGATATTAAATCTTTATATTTCATCAAATATTTGTGAGAATATTAAAATAAATAAATTAATTATTAAAAAAAAAGTATGAGAAGCTCTATAACTAAGATTATAAGAGAATAAATATATAGATATTATAAATACTATAAAGAAAAAAGAATAATGATAAATAAAATATATATGATAAATTGAATAGTAGTTAATTTTTGATTCTCTTGAAGAAATTTTGAAAATTTAAAATATTTATATATATATAAATAAGTAATAATAGATTTTATCTTTAATCTTTTATGAAATGAAAAATTAGTAATATAGTAATCTAATTTTTCATAAAGTATTAATTTTATTTTTCAGAAAATACTAATTATAAAAATTTAATTTTTAAAAAGTAATGATTTATACTTATTTCAAGTACTGAATTTTAAGATAATACTGATTCTTTAGAAAATACTGATTTTTGATAAGCAGTGTGAAAGTAAGTACTTTAGTAAACAGTGTGATAAGTAGTATGTGAAAAAGAGATATAAGAGTAAAAAATTAGTATAAAAAGTTTTAACATTATAATATTGATATTCAAAGTCTTTATACCTTATTTATTTTACTCATCTTTAAAAATTCTATTTATAATACTATTAATTCAAATAATCTCTATATTAAATTAAAGAAAAATAATAAAGATACTGATAATAAAGCTTTAAAAAGATTTGAAAATAATAAAATAAAGAATAATAAAGAGAAAATCTCTATAAATACTTTTGTAAAACTTTTTATATTTATAAAAATATCTAATAAATTAAAGATCTCTATTCAGTAATATATTTATAAAAAAAAAAAAAAAAAAACTACTTTAGAGAAAATAAAAATCTTTTTAAAAACTTTTATATATATAAAAATTTATAATTTTAACTATACAGATCATTACTGAGGAAATAATTTAAGAAAAGATTTTATTTATTTAATTTAATTCTATATAATTTTAAAATATTTTAAGTAAATCAAGTATTATTTTCATATATTCAATTCTTAAGAAGCTTATCAGTCAGATTCTAAGAAAAAAATTTAATGATAGTCTTTAACTTTTAATTTTTATAATACTTGCCAGTTAGATACTTTGATCAAAATCAGCACATAATGTTACGGCGCAGCTACTTGTATATAGAATAAGGTTGATCTACCCCGCTATGCTCTAAAGGTTGATCTGTTCCGACCTCAACTATATTTAATCACTCATGTTAATCTAATCTAATCCCCAATCATATATGCTTTGAAGGTTGATCTGATTCAATTCTCAATCACTATATATATTCAGCTACTTATTCATTCTATATTCTAATTCTCAGTTTAGTATTCTTGTCACAGCTGCATAATTAGATAGAAGAATTAAAGCTGTTCTCTTATTATCATCCTGACTCTAGTTGAGCTATGATATAATACTAAACTCCTCTTTCTCATAAGCCATGAGGATTGAGTAGACAGGTCTTATATCTATATCCATGTTCATATCCACATCTACATCCACATCTATATCTCTACTCTTGTCTGATTAAGCTCCGCTGAGTGCTCAAAACCTTTGTTAATTTTTATTTTTTTATCTTTATTATAGAAACTTCTATTGCTGCTCTTTACTAGAAATTTAAAAGTGCTATTCAAAAGCTTTACAGTTAAAATCAATAGTTGCAGGCTGAATGTCAATCTTTGCAGACTGCTCTAAATAGCTCCTAATCTCAATCTCAATTTCATCTGAAGCTCTCACTGCCAGACCTTAAAAAGTTCACTAGTCAAACCTTGAAATTTGATATCTAGGTCCCCTCAATCAAAGTCAAACTACATGTTGATCAAGCTGCTATTAGAGATCAAATTGTCCAGTTCTACTATATCTATTTGACTTTAGATTCAAGTGTATAAGCAATAATTCTTCCCCATTTAGCTCAAGCTGAAGAAACAAGAAATTAAGACTATAACTCTATTCTTAATCAACTTTCTCATGTATATGACAATTCAAATAATATAATTGAAGTGATAGACAAACTATACAATGTAAAGCAGATATCAGGTAAATTTTAAATAGTCTATATTACTAAGTTTAAACATATTCTCTATAAGACTAGAGCTCAGAATTGGCTGAATTCTTCAAAGATATCTGAATTCTACCAAAGCCTTAGTACATCAATTCAGAATCATTTAGCTCAATAGTTAAATCTCTCTTATATCTACAAGGAATTCCTGTATATTATTCAGTAATTACCTTTCAGTTCTTCATTTTCATCTATATTACAAGCTCATATTGATTACCCTGATCATACTGATCACTGTGAATGTCATGACCTTATAAATCTCAATTAAATTCAAGTTAATACTTTTGATCTTTCAAATAATTCTTCATCACATGTTCTGTTAATTTCACTCTTCTTAACAGAACAAATTTTGTCAAAAAGACTATTATGTACACTGTAAATCTCATAATTATTGAGTTGAAGACTGTCATTTCTGTTCACATTCTTTTAAGCTCTACTACTATCAAACTGTCAAAAGAATCTCAGCCTTTAGACAAGAATCTGATGATGACTTTGATGTTAGTGAGGTATAAAAGGAAATATATAAGAATCTGATAAATGATAGTCAAAGTAGTTAGTTTACTAATAAGCTTGGTAGATTTTTATTTTGCTCTTTTCTTGCTTCTAACATAGCTGCTTGAGAACAAATACTCTTTTAAATCAGGGTATAATGTTACAGTACAGCTGCTTGTATATAAAATAAAGTTGATTTATCTCACTACACTTTAAAGATTGATCTGTTCTGACCTTAATCATATTCAGTCACTCATGTTAATCTAAACTGATTCTCAATCATATATGCTCTGAAAGTTGATCTAATTCAATTCTCAATTACTATATATATTCAGCTGCTCATTTATTTTACATTCTAATTCTTAGTTTAGTATTCGAATCACAGCTGCCTAGTTAGATGAAAGAATTGAAGCTGTTATCTTGTTATCATTTTGACTCTAGTTGAGTTATGATATATATATAAGATATTTTCTAAGTCAATTTCTCAGAGATATAAAATCTTTGAACTAGTAGAATATGAATATTTTTGAATATTTTTCTAATTAAATTACTAGCAGAGCGTAATACCTATAGTTGATTTTTTAGAAATTATTAGAACTAAATTGATAATTATAAATATAATTTAATAATTTTCTAATATCTCTATAATTAAATCTACTAAAGAATTAAATACTAAATCTTCTACTAAGAAATTGAGTACTAGACCTTTTACTAAAGAATTGAATACTAAACGCTATATTGAGATTTTTATTATTAAAGCTTTTATTATCAAATCTCTTTTTATTAATAAAATTTACACTATATCTTCTGCTGAAGAGTCAGCTAATCAAGAAATTATTTCATATTCAATTTATCTACATAACTACTTTACTTCTATTCAATTATTTCATCTACGTTGAGAGCATGACTATGAAGGTTATGAAACTACTTATTTTAATCAGATTTTTTTTTTACTAGCAGAGCTCTAATAGCATTTAAAATCAAAAACTATTTTATAAAATACTTTATATATTATAAAAGTAAATAAGGTTTTCTGTCTAATCTAGTAAAATAATAATATAATATTAGCTTTTACTACTATTCATTTATTAAACATCATTATTGAATGATTTTAATAATATTTTTAATAACTTTCTATCAATAGTCATATAGTTCACTAAGTTTTTAAAAATTAATTTAGAAAAAATCTTTAAATTTCAAAGATTATTGATAACTATAATCATAATAAAAATAAAATTGACTTAGTAAATCAGTATAAAGCTTTTTATAGCTCTTATAAAGTGAGCTATCAGATTTAAATATCTATTTTCTTGTGATGCCAAGGCTTTTTATACTGGCTTCTTATCCTCACACTGCTTACCATACTTATTATCAAAGTACTTTAGAATCAGATCCTCTAGGTTCTCACACTTACTTACTAAAATACTTATCTTCGTACTGCTTATTAAAGCACTTTAGAATCAGCACCTTTTAGAGAATTAATATTATCTCAAAATTTAGTATTCAGAATCAGCACAGATCAGTAATTCTTCAAAATTAGTTCTTTAGCATCAGCATATCATAAAGAATAAAATCAGCACTTCATGAAAATTTAGATCACTGCATTGCTAATTCTTTATTTCATAAAAGATTGAAAATAAAATCTATTACTACTTATTCATGTATATAAATACTCTAAATTTTCAAAGTTTCTTCAAAAGATTCAATGATTAGCTACTATTCAATTCTACATATATATTTCATTCATTGCTATCCTCTTTTCTTTATAGTGCTCATAGTGTCTGTGTATCTACTCTCTTATAACTTTAATTATAGAACTTCTTATATTTTCTTTTCATACTTAATTCATTTATTTTAGTATCTTCATAGTTTCTAACTACTCTAATAGAGATTGCTCATTAAGTCTATAATAATAGATTCAAAATATAACCTATAAGCTGACACCCCATACGTAATATTTAATAAAGAAGTGTATGTAGAAAAAACCCTCTATGAACAATCATCAAGTCTTACATCAGAAAGCAATACTGAAGCATCTTTTACATCAGTTGATGAAGAGATTCAGATAGTTCAACAAGAGCAAGGACAGCAAAAGATACATAAAAAAATTCTCAAACTACAACAACAAGTCAACTTACTTAGTACAGAACTTCAAATCTATAAGAGCAAGCAGCACAAAGCAGAGTCAACAGATCATACTATTAATATCAATCTTACTTCTTTCAATCCTTATTCTGCACCAATTTGAAAACTCTCAAATGAGTTTAAAATAAAAAGTCTCAAAGAACTAAAAGACTTTATCTCCTTAAATCTTATATTTTAAGTCTATCAAAGATATTACTTTGAGAATAATAATAAATACAAGATTTTTGAAGCACTAATAAATTTTAATACTAAATTATAATAAAAATGACAATAATACTACATTAAACTAAAGATATCAATTACCTGGAATAAATTCTATAATTGAATTCATGTCAAAATTATTGACTCAGATAAGATAAACTAGAACTATAAATTGAAGTATCAGATATTGAGACAATCTAAAGATCAAATCATATATGACTTTGTGTTCGCTCTTCAGTTAATTGAAAATCATTTTCTTGAGAAATATAATAATCATCAGTAAAAGATATATCTATTTAATAAGATTTTATCTTCTCTTCATGCAGAATTTGAGAGATATGCAATCAAGTTATGACATCTCTTCTATGATGCTTTTATCATAAAACTGATCATTGTGGAGAGCAATATTTTCAAGATTATTGCATCAGTAAGCACAACTACATAACAAAAAGCACTACCCACAGAAAAGATTTACTTGATGATACATCAACAGCACTCAAAAAGAAAAGCTAAAAATGTATGAAGTGCTTTAATATCTGATATGATATTCACTGAAGCTTCACACCCTTCAATGCAGACTACATGACTTAGAAGAACAAGTTCATTGAAGATAAATTCTCAACTTCAAAGTCTTCATCAAAGTTTTCTCTTAAATCAAATTCAAAAAAGGTAAAATAAAATAAGAAGTGTTATTCATACTACAATGATAACTCTCAATACACTCAAAAGTCAATAATTACTAAGTCTATTCTTTCTTCTCTTTGTTCAAATTTCAACACTCATAGAAGATATATCAATTCTTACTCTTATAGAATCTGAAGCTCAGACAAGGTTTTTATCAATGAATTTTAAGTCAAATCATACAAATTGCAATCAATAGAGCATATATCATACAGAATAGAGAGATTTGATAATTATCAAACACACTTATTTGAAATCATTAATTTAGAGATAAAAGTCTCAGATAGTAAGAAAACTACAGTTAGAGAATTTTATTTCTTTCATATTATCAAACTTTCAGATTATAACATGATACTAGAATTTCTCTGACTTAAATAACTCAATCCTCTCATTAATTAAAAGAATAGAAATTCTATTTTCATTAAATATCAAACAATTAAAGAATAGTTCTAAGTGTAATAAATGCTGCTAATGAATTACTCACTGACACTTCTGACTATGTACTTATAATAGTATCTGCCTCAATCTTACAGGCTATTAAATCTTCGTCTGAAATCTCAATGCTATCAGAAGTTAGCTTACTTGCAAATACAGCTTTCATCAATAATCTGCCTGATTATATCTAATTATATATACACTTTTTCTCTGAGAAAAGTATATTTATTGCATTTGTATCTAATATAAAACACTCAATTGACCTTGAAAAAGAAGGTAGATTTTCATTCATATCTATTTACATTCTCTTTGAAACAGAGCTGAAAACTCTTCAGGACTATTTGAATAGTATACTAGAGAGAGACTGAATATCTCCTTCTCAAAGCTCAGTAGATGCTTTCATTCTCTTTATTCTAAAGAAATATAAAAATCTATAACTCTGTATAGATTATAGAAATTTAAATTATCTCATAATCAAAAATAGATATTTATTATCTTTTATGAATAAGATACTAGATAGATTCTCTGAAGCATAAATCTTCTTCAAGATTGATCTTAGAGATGCTTATCACAGAATATATATTCAGCACAGTAATAGATGAAAAATAGCATTTTACACATGATATAATCATTTTGAGTATAATATTATATCTTTTTAGCTCATAAATACTTCTATCATTTTTCAAATATATATAAACTACACTCTAGTAGATCTTCTTAATATATGCTGTGTGATTTATTTAGATAACATTCTTATCTATTCAAACTTAATGAGCATAAAGTGCATGTACAAAAGATACTTGAATGTATATATCATGTGAATCTGTTTGCAAAACACACTAAATGTAAATTTATTAAAAATAAAACCTTCTTCTTAAAGTTTATTGTTGAATCTCAGAGTCTTGAAATGAAATCAGATTAGATGACAATCATTACAGAATAATCAATTTCAATTAGTATTAAGAAAGTTCAGATTTTTTTGAGATTTATAAACTTCTATTATTTTTTTATTAAAAATTATATCAAAATCATAAAGCCTCTCTTTGATCTCATAAAGATCTCAAAGAAGAGAGAATGAAAATCACAGTTCATATGAACAAAAGACACTTAATGTGCTTTTGACAATTTAAAAAAATATTTTATATAAGCTTCTGTACTTCTTCATTTTGACTTAAGCTGAGAAACTCAGATTGAATCTAATGTCTCTACAGCAGCAGTGACTGTTATTATCTCTCAAAAAAAAGATAATAATTAATGACACTTAATTATATTCTAATCTTATAAACTTCTAAATGCAAAAATATAATATGATATTCATAATAAGAAACTTGTAATTATTACATTTTTCAAAAATTGACGTTATTATTTGAAAAAAAGTTAACATTCAATCTGTGTCTATTTTGATTATATCAATTATCAGTATTTTATGATAACTAAAACATTAAATTAATATCAGTCTAGATGAGCAGAAGCACTATCAATATATGACTTTATTCTGTATCATCATTCAGATAAATAAAATTCAGCTGATAAACTCAGTCACTATACAGATTACATTGACTCTTTTCATGATAAAATTATACTTTCTATCTTATAACAGAAGCTTTATCATAGTGTCAAACAGAATTGAGAATTTAACTCTAATGAAAAACTTACAATTCTTGTTAACTGCATATGAGTATATAATCAAAAGCACATACTTTATATGAAATCTCTTAATTTCAATGCTCTGAGCTCTGAACCTCTCTCAAATCTCACTCTGAGAGCAGATTATCTTTTATCACTACATCAGATACTCACTCATAAGCTCATGTTACACTCATTAGAATCATCTAATATACTGATCAGAAAATCTCTAAAAGAGAAAAATCTAGTTTCAAAGAAATATATTAAGAATTGAAGTATTTTCAGACTGCTGATTAATACTACTATAGTCTTTGAATCAGCATATACAGATATATTAGAGTCTCTCACCACTTCTTTTATTAAAGCATAGGGCTCAGACTTTTTTGCAATAGTAAAGAAGCAGAAGATAAGAGATAAAAATATAATTTTAAATAGTGATATATTCTAAATCATCTCAAAAGATAATCTACTTCAGACAAATAATAAAGTCTATATTTCACTGCAATGAGTATTGATCAAAGAGATAATCTACATTAATTATTATAACTCATAAGAGAGTCATTTCGATAAAAAATGATCTATTGAGTATGTTCAAAGTGAGTACTATTAACATAATCTTACCTGAGATATCAATAAATATGTTTATACTTGTAATACTTGCTAAAGAGTGAAAGCATACCATTACAAGCAGTATGATAAACTTGACTCAATTTTAATATCAATCAATTTATGATAAATCATCACTATAGACTTCATTATTAGTCTCTCAGTTATCATCTAGCTAGACAATATCTATAATGCAATTCTTGTTTTAATTGATATATTAATCAAATATGCTTTATATATTCTATGTATAAAAGGTATTATTACAGAAGGTCTTGTAAACATTATCTATATTCATATTTATAGAATCTTTACTATTCTTGAAAATTATGTTTCAGATAGAAGAGCCCTTTTCACAAGTCAATATTGATCAACTCTCTACTATCTATTTGAGATTAAATAAAGACTATTCATAGTCTTTTATTCACAGATAGATAATGAAACTAAATATCAGAACTAGATATTAAAGCATTATCTTCAATACTTTATGAATTTTTATCAGGATGACTAGGATAGATAACTGTCTTTAGTGCAGTTCATCTATAATAATTTATGACATAGCTCAATCAATGAAGTTTCAGCTCATGCACTTCTTAGCTACAGACTTGCCCTTCAGATTAATATCAGTAATTCACTCTATTTAATCTCAATTGAGGCAATCAATCAGATTAAAAAAATATAAGTAATATAAAAAAAGATTCAAAAACAGCTGAAGAAAATTAATACTATGCAAAAGATGTACTATAACTTCAAACACAGTGTAAAGTACTTCTATGTGAGGGACTGAGTGCCTTTCAATGTAAAAAATTTCTACATACTCTATATTACTAGAAAATTGAATCATAAATTTATTGACTCTTTTCAAATTATTGAATCTTGAAATACACAGACATATAAACTCTCTCTTTCATACTTAATATATAATATTCACTCTGTCATTCATATCTCACTACTTGAGTCTTATAAAATAAAAGATAACACTACTTCATCTTCAGCACTATAGTTAGTAGATAATAAGAAAGAATTTCAAGTTGAGAAAATATTAAAGAAAGAGAAATATTATAGTAAAGAATGATACCATATATGCTAAAAGAACTATAAATCTTCAGATGATATATGAAAACCTCTTGAAAATATTTAAAAGACTAAAATATTTAATATTTTTAAACAATAGAAATCACAGTGACAAATATGTCAAACTCACTTTGAAAAGTGCATTAAGCATTAATTCTTTCTTATACATATACTATTTTTATTATTTTTTCTCAAATGAGTTTTTTTTTTTTTTTTTTTTTTTTATGATTTTAATAAGACAAGCAAGGCATTAAAAATCATCAACTTTTCAGAAAAAATTTATTTCATTATTGTCTGAACAAGTTAAGTGCTCAGATGTATATCTCTAGTTCTCTCTGACTTAATTTCTATTCATAATTATCATAGTTATCATATACTACTCGGAAATAATAGTTTTTTTTTCTCAAGCTTAATATTCTTCTTTTTAGTTAACTCAGAGTTCTTTATCTTACACACAACTTCTTTCTTCACATTCTCTTACTTTTCATTTTCAGAGAATACTATTAGCATACTTGCAGTCTCAATTCAGTGCTGAGCACAATAAACATTATTAATTAAAACAGCAGCATGAGCTTTTACTGAATAAACAGTATGAGAGAAAGCTGTTAATACTGCTATCAGATACAGAAGCTTAACTCAATAATGTGAGATTTTCACTGACTTCACTTGCTCTGTAAAGAACAAAAAGCTTTAAAAAGTAAGCAGCTGACTCAACTTAAAAGAGAGAGCAAGTTAAACAAATAATTATTAGTTATTACAATGAGCAAAGAAGCTAAAGACATATTATACTCACTCAAATACATGACTTATATACAAGGTAGCAATGATCATAGCATGTTTCACAGTAGAAATAATCACACATTATAGATAAACTTCTTAGCTTGAGCAAGCATCACTCACAGAAGATATCTTTAATACAAAGTCAGTCACATGATCAAACAATCATAAGCTATGACTCAGTAGATCTGTCAACCTATCATCATACGTATGATAATATCAAACACATTAAAAAACAGAAGAGCTTACTTAAAGAGTACAGGAATTAATTCTGTCATATTGATAGATATAAGAAAGAAATAAGAAAAGCTTCAAGATTAGAGACAGCAGCAACTGCAAAGAATCTATAATGATTCTAATTATAAGATTATAAAGGAAGAAAAGTTTAAAGAGTAAAAGATATCTTCTCTCTTCATTCTTACAGTAATAAATGCTCTCATGACAATCATCTCACACAATCAGTTCTTCAATATCATTGAATAAGTATCATAAATATTATCTTCTATATTAACAAATACTTTACACCCACATCTCGATATTCAAAATCAATCATCTTTTAGAGCTGCTGAGGTCAGTGTCTATGAAAGAGAGGGCAACTGTAATATCAAAACTCTCTATACTAGCTTTTTGTTCTCACATTACTTACTATACTACTTATCAAAATATTTTCAAATCAAATTCTCTAGATTCTCATACTCATTTACTAAAGCACTTATCTTAATACTACTTATCAAAGCACTTTAGAATCAACATCTTATAAAGAATCAGCATTATTTTAAAATTCAGCATTCAGAATCAGTATAGATCAGTACTTCTCAAAATTCAGTATTTAGAATTAGCACAGATCAGTACTTCTCAAAAATCAATTCTTTAGCATCAATACTTCCTAGAGAATAGAATCAGCACTTCATGAAGATTCAGATTATTGTATTACTAATTTCCTATTTTATAAATGATTAGAGATAAAACTTATTATTACTTATTTATATATATAAATATTCTGAATTCTTAAAGTTCTTTTGAAAGATTCAGTGATTTGCTACTATTCAATTTTATATATATATTTCATTCTTCACTATTCTCTATAGCGCTCGCAGTACATATACATCTTCTCCCTTATGACCTTAGTTATAAAGCTTCTCAGGCTTCTTTTTGACACTTAGTTCATTCACTTTAATATCTTTATACTAAATAAGTTATAATAATTATCAGTCTTTAAAACATTGAATCAGTTTCTTATATAGAGTATTGATTATTCTATTATAGAGTTTTAGATATTAAAATGTTCAATTCTTAAACATATTTATAGTTCTTTTTTTTTTAAGTTAAAATATAGAAAAGAGAATGTAAAGGGTTAAGCTCTAAGAACTAGAGGCTAGTTCTCCTATATAACAAGGACAAATTGCTTGAAAAAGGGAAGAAAAGAATGAGATGAGAATATGAGCTTAAGCAAGCTCACATAGCATAATCATGTGTGCATGTGCAAATGATGGCTAGGCTGAGTCAGCCAGTCAGAGTGAATCTAAGGGTTCAGCCTCTCATAATACTCCTTTTCTCCCTCTTTGTTGCAGGTCTTTACAACTATTTAAAGCCCTCTTTATATTTAATTTTGCCTGCTGAGAGGCCTTCTAAGTGTCCAAAGTCTTTGCTTCTTGTAGGAGACTCACATCATTCCATATAGGCTCAGCTCAACCTACTCATTTAACAAGATATTACTTCTTCCTCTGGTAGGTTTGTTCATCTTAAATTTTCTCAATCTCAAACTCAGGTCCTTCTACAGTCTCTATAGCAGGTGACTATCAGTCAGTTTGCCTTTGACTAGACAGGGAATCCATCATCATAGCATGTAAAAACTTTATATTAAAGATATTGTGAATGCTGAGTGAGACATTCAGTCTATAAGCATGAAATTCTATCTTTTCTAGCACAGTATATTGATTGTATTTTGCATTCAGCTTCTTGCATAAGTGATTAGTTCTCATGTTCTCTAAGCTCAACCAGATCTTATCTTCAGGTTGAAAGCTTGAAGCTAAGTCTCTTCATCTATTCATATAGTTCTCTTGAGATTGCTGAGCATCTGTCATTTTTACTTGAGCTCACTTCAATACTTCACAGGCTTTTCTCATATAATCATTCACAAATTTAATGAGATTACATGGTATTTCAACAGAAAGTGCATCAGCTATATCAATGAAGAAGACATGAAAAAGATATATTAAAAAGAATGAACTCACATCTGTTGATACAGCATCTCTATTATTGATGATCAGCTCTGTCAGAGAGAGTCATTCATATCAGTCATCCTGTTGAAAGCTAATGTACTAGTGTAGATAGATTTTCAGAATCTGATTCATTCACTCTGTAGCTCTATCAGTCTCTAAGTGATAGACTGTGGAGAGTTATCTTTTAATATCTAATTTTTCATACACCTGAGTTCAAAACATGCTTGTAAAAGCTGACTCTCAATCTGACACTACTGCATTAGAGATGTCATGTTGAGAAATGATATTGTGAAGGAACACTCTAGTCATTATCTCTGCATCAGTTTTCTTAACTGCTTTTAATATAACCTCTTTGATCAGTCTGTTCATTATAATTATAATATTTATATATTCTTTAGAGCTTGATAAGTTCACAATAAAGTCCATGAAAAGCTTCTGCCATATGCATTCAAGAATGGAGAGAGGCTTAAGCAGTTTCTAATATTGATCTCTTCATGCAGTGTTTGATCTGCAAAGATGACAGTTTCTGATCATTCTTCTCATATCAGCAGCATAGCCTGATCAGTAGAACTCATATCTTAGAACTTCTGTCATTTGCTCTCACTCAGGATGGCCAGTAAGAGGTAAGTCATGAGTCTTGTGCACTAACATGGTTCAAAGAGGTTCAAAGTCTGGTACTCACTTATGACTTTAAAAGAGAAGCTTCTCATTCTCATTTAAAGAGCACTCAGAGACAGAGGCCTTAATATCAAGTTCAGAGGAAAATCTGAATCTTCTCTCACAAAGAGTCTGCTTCAGACACTGCAGAATCTTGTCATTTTTGTGAGCCTCATTTCACTGAGCTTAAAGAAACATCTCAGGTTTCTCACTAGCAGCAGTCACTTTTGATTCCATTTTAGGTGTTAGTATATTAAACTTAAGTAGTTGAGCTTGTCTCTGCTTGATCCTCTTATCATCAGTGCCTTGTGACATGTCTTACTCTCTTCATAATAGAGTGTCTGATTCAGCATTCAACTTCTCTAGCTGGTAATCAATTCTGAAGTTGAATTGGTAGAGAATATTCATTCAACATAGCTGTCTTTCATTTAGTCTATATGTAGTCATGAAGTATTCTAGATTCTTATTATCTGTGAGAATCTTGAATTTCTTTACACTTTGTAGCTCAGTATCTTATTTCTTTAAACACTCAATTATTGCTAATAACTCCTTATCATGAATCTCACAGTTGTATTTCGCAGGTGAATACTTGTAAGAGAAGAAGGCACATGAGCATAGAATTCTCTGCTCATTATATTATAACAATACTTCTCCTGAGATATAATCTGAGAAGTCTATTTCTAATATAGTCTCACAGTCAGGGTCAAATTGAAGCAGGATCAGAGTGAAGATAAACATTGATTTTAGATACTTAAAAGCTTTCTCAGCCTTGCTCATCTACAAAAAAGAAACATTCTTGCATGTAAGAATCATCAGTGAGGTCATGATCTTTGAGAAATCTCTGATAAATCATCTATAGAAATTGACAAAGCTTAAAAATCCTCATACACTCTTAAGAGTAGTAGGTATCACTTATTTCAAAACAGCTTTAACCTTCTTTAGATTCATTCATATACTCTTGCCTGCTTCAATGATGAATTCAAGATATTTTGTGCTGTTCACCTTGAACTCACTCTTTCTGATGTCTGCCTGCAGATCTACTTCTCATAGATGCATAAGCATCTTTTGTACATGCTTGCAATGCTTCTATAAGCTTCTTGAGAAAAATATCAAGATGTCATCTAAATAGACTAAGAAGAAGTCGTTCAGATATTTATGTAATGCTCAGTTGATATATTTTTGAAATGTGCTTAGAGCATTCATCAAATCAAGGAGTGAAATCAGCCACTCAAATAGCCTGTATCTGGTTCTAAAGACTGTCATTCACTCATCACCTTCTGTGATTCAAATCTTGTAAAAAGCTGCAATAATGTCCAGCTTAGTGAATTATTTAGTTCATTTAATTCACTATAAAATCTCACTGATTAATGATAGAGGATATCAATTCTTTCAGATAATTTTGTTAAGAGCTCAATAGTTCACACAGAATCTTAGCTCACTCTCAGGCTTTTTTGTGAATAGTATAGAGGCAGCTGTGGGAGAGTTGCTCACTTTAATAAAACTTTTATCTAGATAATCTGTAAGAGTCTTTTACAAAGTCAGTAGTTCCTCTCAAGACATATTATATAGTGAGTCTCAAGGGGGTTATTCTGTACTATCATCAGTCTTTTTAATCAGTTCAATTCCATGATCTCTACCTGGGTCACAAAGTGGGGGTAGAGTGTTGGTAACTTCCTTATCAAATACATTCAAAAACTCATAATAATATTCAAGTAGCTTTTCTCTAGAGCCAATCTTTGATTTCACTTCTAAAGTCTTTTGAATGTTGGTCAAACTGAGAGCAAAGATCTCAATATTTTGCTTCTCTCAAGTGCTCACAAGCCTAGAAAAGCTTATAACAGAGATGGAAATCACATCAGCTTTTGCATTTGAACTAGGCTCTACCTCTATACCACTCTCTTCAAATCTCACAATTCTTCAATAAGAGATCATGATCACCTTTTGCTGGGCCAGCCAGGGGTCATCTAGATACATATCATGATCATATAACTTATTCACCATGTAGAGAAAGGCCTGTTCAGTTATATAACCACCTATATTAATTTGAATGCCAGTCATCATGCTTGTGGAGAGTCCCATGAAGTCTTCAAAGCTGATCATTTTAACAGGAGGAATTTCAATACACAGGAGCTTATGCTTGTTAATGTAGAATTGAGAAATAAGATCATAGATATTACATTCACTGTCTATCATTACTCTAGTTGAAAAGGTATTATCTACTAGAGCATTGACAGTGAAGGATTTGAATATTATCTTAGATTTAAATCTTCTTCATTACTTCTTCATAAACTTCTTATTTCACTTCTTTCAGTATCTTTTGATTGGAGCTACTCTTTTCCTAAATCCTCACTCATATTCATATTGTTGTTATTCACTACCAGCTTGAGGATCATCTTAGCTATCATAGAGGTGGCAGGGCATCTGGGAGGTTTGAACAGGCAGCTCTTAATCATATGATCTTCAGCTTCACATCTCAGGCACAGGCCTTGCTCTCTTTATCAATTAATCTCTGTCTGATTTTATCAATTTGATGTAATGAGTGCTTAAGATCACAGCATCAGAAAAGAGATTTATCAGATCATCAGTGGAAGCTTGAGACTGGTTTTATCAATCAAGAACAGCATGATAAAGTGAAGAGTGTGAATTAGACATTGTATGATCTGAAGAAGATCTGCTCTCATGACATTTAGATCACTGCTTTAAAGTCTTAAGCTCAGAGAGTTGATGATCAACTAATCTAAGCTCCTTGCAGTAATTCTCATAGAGAGATAGTTCTCTTACACCTACCATGCCTTCTCTCAGCTCAATGCTTAGAGCAGATTTCAAATATCTTTTTTTAATGCAATCATTTTATCTGTGATCACCAGCTTCCAGCAGTAGCTGATTAAATTCAGGCAGAAAGTTAAAGAGAGCTCTTCTACTCTGTCATAGATTATTGAGCTTCTGCATAGCCTTTTTCTGTTATGCAGAATCATTAAAGAGCATGTGTGTCTGCTTCAGTAAGCTCTTTATCATGGAGTTGATCTTGTTCTTATTAATCTCAATTCAGAGGTAAACTCAAGCTGCTGTCATTCTTTTCAGTCTCAAGTACACATATCAAGCACATTCCTCATTATTAATTAAAGCTTTTTTATTGAACTTAAGTTTTGATTGAAGCTTTAGCTCTCACTGAAAGTAGTACTTCAGATTAGAATCATCATACTTCTTGCAGTCTGATAGCTTGGTCTTTGATCTTCTGACTGCAATGAGTAATTGCAGATTCAATTGAGAGAGAGTTGATGTTGAGATATTCAAAGCTTGTTGTAGATTAGCTATTTCAGCTTGCTGAGCTGCTATTAAATTTCTGTTCTCACACTGAATCTGTTCCTGCTGTTGAAGAAAGATCATTCATTATTGTTCAAAGCTGCTGAGAGTGTCCCTGCTCATTGCTTCATATTGATTTATTTATATACTCATTGTACAAGTCTGTCACTTTATCTCATTCAGCTAGATGTTTTCAATATTGCTCATTCATTTGTTAGCATAATTGCTAACTCAGTCTATTTATATACCAGTGCTATCACTAAACTTTGTGATGCAAAATTTAAGGCTCTCAATAGTCTGTTGTATATCAGCACATTTGCTGAGCTTTATGATATAGAATTAAGGCTCTCAGTAGCTTATCAATAAAAAAAGTGAAGTAATTCATAATGTAGAGGATTAAGCTCTAAGAACTAGAGGCTAGTCCTCCTATATAACAAGGATGAATTGCTTGGGAAAGGAAAGAAAAGAATGAGATAAGAATATGAGTGTAAGCAAGCTCATGTAGCATGATTATGTGCGCATATGCAAATGATGGCTAGGCTAAGTCAGCCAGCCAGAGCGAATCTAGGGGTTTAGGCCCTTATAAATATATACTTTAGCAATAGCTTATTCAGATTAAAAAATTTTATTTTTTAAATTCTCTATAGTAGCAGCTATAGCAGCTTTATTATTAGACGTTACTTTAATAATATGATTGAGAAAACACGTGGTAAAGGTGATAAATTAAATTAGAATAGAGTGGTCAAAAAAGAATCTAATCAAAATATAAACTACCTAGCTTACTAATAATTATTTTATTTATATTCAATTTAATATTTATATTAAACTTTTATAATTTATATAAATATAAAATTTATTTATTGAAAATCTTTATATCTGAGAGATAAATATTAAATCATTTAACAGTAATAGAAGCTAAAAAGATAGAAAAAAATATAAAAAAAGTTTATATAAACTAAGCAAAAGAAATAATAATTTATAAAAATTTTTTTTATTATCTTAGTTATTTAATTTTAGTTATAAAGTCAATTATAATAGACTAAACTATAGATATAAAATATCATTTATTAAATAGTAAAACACTCATGATGCTTGAATTTGAGTATAAAAAAGACTTTATTGATGAAGATTTCTTTATAATAGATGAACTCCTAGATTCGCTCTGGCTGGCTGACTTAGCCTAGCCATCATTTGCATATGCGCACATAATCATGCTACATGAGCTTGCTTATACTCATATTCTTATCTCATTTTTTTCTTTCCTTTCCTAAGCAATTCATCCTTGTTATATAGGAGAACTAGCCTCTAGTTCTTAGAGCTTAATCCTCTACAATATTATCTTATAAAGTACATTGAAGAGCAGAAAAAATAATTTTATTTAATAAATATTTACTCATTAATATTAATAAAAGATAATTTCAGAGCAAGATATATTTATAGTTTAATAGATAAAAAAGTAAAATTTATAATAATTTCCACTCTCTTATATATATGTATGAGAAATAGCAACTTAAATTCTATGAATAAATTGAGATCTTATTTATCTGGGTAAAATTTAAATAAAAAAGTTTGTAAAATAAAATTTTATGATAAGATATATAATTGACTGAAGGATTAAATTTTAAAAAATAAAGAATACTCAGTAAAAAACATTTTAGTAGTTCTATAACTACTTTTCTGAGATACAACAGGCTCATAAAATAGTTATTAAAAATATATAAAATATAAATAAGTATATTATTACTTTAAAAATATATATATATATTAGAGTGCTTGCTGAATAAAAGAGAAATAAAACTTATATTAAATCTTTCTCTAATTGTGAGTAAGTTTCAACTTTTAAAGCTATTAGTGTTGATGAGCACTATGTAGTTCTTCTAGTTATTTTTTAAAATCAAACACATAATTTAGCTGGTTTAAAGATATGGATATACTCAATTAAACCTATATAATATCAAATATTAAGTAAATATCAAATAATATATATATTAACTAATTATATATAATTTTTCTACCTCAAATATTTAAAAAAAGTTAGTATAAATTATTAATATTAGATAATTATAATAGTTATATCACTATAAAATTTCTATAAAATATTATATAAAATTGATTTATTTAATATTTCTACCTACTCATATATCTTATATTCTTTAGCTATTGAATATTAAAGATTTTCATTTATGAAGAGCGACTATAGAGCTGAGATTATTGCCTTAAACTATCTAAATAATGCAGCTTCTGTGAAGAAAAGAAAATTTATACAAGTCTATAAAGAAGCACATTCAAAGGTCTTTGAATATTGTAATAAATATAAAGAATAAAAAATAACTAATCTAGTATTATTTAATTTTTTTAATAAATTAAATCTCTTTTATTTTCAAGATCAAAGTGTATTTAACTTTAAACTAATAATATCTACAACTTTTTTATCTTCTAAACTATAAGATCATTTGCTTATAACCTTCTGAGATTTTTAATATATATATAATACTCTGCATCAGTTGAATAAAAAGAGAATTCGTACAAAATAACAGTGAATTTTTTTTTTCAAAGGTAGTAAGATAATTGATAAGTTAAATACTCTACAAACT
>NW_015440990.1:138120-139920 GCF_000150705.2 Paracoccidioides lutzii
AGTTAAATACTCTACAAACTACTAGTTTATTTATAATTTTTAAATACTTTTATCAACTATAGACTCTATAGTAGTCAAAAAATAAAAAGAAAATGGAAGTAGATTCAAATACTTAGTTTATTAATATAGAAAGAATTAAAAAGGCTCAAGAGAAAGCTGCTACTATAGAGGTTAGCAAACAACTACAAAAGTTAGAAATTATTACTAAAAAAGCAGTAGCAGCAACTTTATTAGTAAGTTTAAAAGCTTGCATATTTGAATAATAATTAAATTAAATTTATAATTAAATATTTACTTAAATAAAAAAGAGAGTTGCTTTGAATAAAGTGATTAAAAAAGAATCTAATTAAAATATAGACTGATTAGCTTAATAAGTTTATACAGATAATCTATATATATAATATATTTAGAGAAATATTTTATACTTATACTCATAAGATTTTTATATTATTTAAAAAAGATAGATATTAATTACTATAATTAAATAACTAAATAAACTCTTTTTTAACAATATTTAAATAAATTAATACAATAATTATAGATCTTAAAATAAGAATTTAAATTATTTATAAAGTTTCTATATTTATTTAAATAAAAGTTTTTAAAACTAATAATATATTTTAAATTGATTCTATGAAGATTATCTATTTAAAAAACATAGTCAGTTAATTTGTGTTATTTTGAACATCTGTTAAATATAATCTGTTTTATTAATTACACTAAACTCCGCACTCTACTGCATAATATTAACATATAACTTACTTATATTAATACTATTTACTTTTAAATCATGATCTACTGAGTCTTATCTTATAATACTATTATTTTTACTTTAATTAATAATATTGTAACTAATGCTAGTACTGATTTATCAATTTCAGTAAATATTATATGAATCACTGTTTATATATTAAAGATCTCAATTATAAAGATTATTTATTAACATAATTATGATATTTATATAAAATATAATAAAATTGAGTATATTGCTACTTGATACTTAAATATTTTTATACTAATTAAATAAATTTATATAAGTTAGTCTATTAAAATTAACTTTATAACTTATATTTTTGGAAAAAAAAAGAATATAAAAAGTATTTAAATTTTTTTTTTTTTAAAAAAAAAAAATTTATACTGAAAATTATAACTAGAAACTAAAGAAGAAAAAGTAAAAATATTTTAAATATATTATAGTTTAATTTTTTATTTATATATCTATTATTATTAATAACTATTATAATATTAATATAATAATAAATAATAATATATTATATTATATTATAATTAACTCTTAAATTGTAAATTATCTTCAGTTTTAATATATTAATCTTTTTTAATCTTATACTCTAATAAACTATAATCATAATAATAGATTCATCACTATCACTCTAATAAAATTTGATTTAAATATAAGAGATTATTATTAGTAAAATATTTATATTTGTATTATTAATAATTTTAAATATAAATTTATACTGAGATTTACATGATTAATTGATTAAATTACTTTATATAGATTATAAATAATAGAATATCATATTTTCTAATAAAAATAAGATTTATATATCTGATATTGATTATCATATTAATTGTATTTCAATCTCTGTGAATAGTTAATATACTTTTTAAAATTATATCAAAAAGTAATTATTTTCACAAATAGTAATTTTTATTACTAGTCTTGTAAATATTTAAAAATTTTTAATTAAACTCTATTAAAAAGAGATTAAGAATATTTTATTAAAATTATTCAAATATTATTATGAGTTTAAGAATATATTTAATAAAAAAGTTATT